>NC_061113.1:103252018-103465752 GCF_002878395.1 Capsicum annuum | reverse complement strand
TGTACTGAGAGTTAAAATGAGCTATGGAAATACAGCGTATTACAATATCTCCCCCTTGGGAACATTTGTCCTTGAATGAAACTAATTAAACTAAGAAATACTGGGTAGACTGAGTTTACACACTGAACATGCAAAACTTAAACATGACTACATGAGTGAACTACTGACAAGCTGAGTTTTTATACTGAACATACATATATGATACAAGAGTACATGACTGAGCTAATTCATGAATCCATAACTAACATGAACATAATGTGCAACTGAAACTGAGCATGATAAAGAGAAATCCTAAGAAGATTAATACCTTATACTAAATCTGCTTCTGCTTCCCAAGTAGTTTCTTCAACGAACTGATTCTGACAAAGAACTCTGACTAGTGGAACTTCTTTGTCCCTTAGTGTAACTCCCCAAATCTAGCACCCGAAATGCTTCACGGTGCTCATGACCCCGAAGGACCACAATCTAACCCATGACTAATATTTGTACCTGTATATTGCATAAAATACTTTATAATGTGGAAACATGAACTGAAAGGCCATAAGGTTTAATACTGAACATGATCTAAATGATACAATATCTGTGTGGGGTAATAGAATACCCAAAACAAAACTGAACATACTAAAGTCTGAAACATGATAGTCTAGAAAGTATCTAACTGACTGAACTGTCTGAGTAAGGAGTTGATGGGACATGTCCCCAACTAACTTCAACTAATAAACTAATTAATGAGATAATAAGGAAATA
The DNA here is from genome assembly GCF_002878395.1 of Capsicum annuum. NCBI lineage: Eukaryota > Viridiplantae > Streptophyta > Magnoliopsida > Solanales > Solanaceae > Capsicum > Capsicum annuum. Next base: position 103,465,005 of record NC_061113.1, on the reverse strand, counting down.
ATCATTTCCTCAAAAGATAAGGACTTACTTCTAACTCTGTCTGCGGATATCTGGAATCTACTAAAGCTCTGGAGCTCATGTCTCTGAACCTATGGTATAAGACACCATAGCGCAAATGCGTCAGTACTTTGAATGTACTGGTATGCATGTGAGGTAGGCCGAATGTATAGGGTTCATATGCATAAATAATAATAATAACTGACTAACTATCATGAGCATAAGAATACATGAGTGAGATATAATAACTGACACTAATACTGTGATAATATGATACTGAATCGGAGTATAACTGATAACATGAGTTACTGTATCTGACAGTCTTGAATCTGATAGAACTATTTGAGTTCCATACTGTATCTGAATTGACTGTATCTAAAAGTCCTAATTCTGTAACATGAAACTATGGGAAGTAGTTATCTAACAGACATGCCCCTGATATGCCATTATGGTTGAGTTGGGATCCAATCTGTAATCTCAATTAGAAAGGTTTCAATACCGCACCACTGGAAGGATAATCTATTGGCGACCCTTAACTGATAGTGTCCCCTATACTAGAACGGTGAGGCCCTTATCTGATAGTGCTTATCCACCTCATCAACCCTCATCAGACAGTGTTGATGTCTCAACCTATGCTAGCTATATAGTTCTAGAATGCAATGATGACTTCTAAGAATCATACCCTCAACTGATGGTGTGTGTTCCCATCCTTGTGTTCACTCGGTGCTTATTCATACTCCCATCTGAATAGACTCTAAACATGATTTACTGAACTGAACATGGGTTGAGTTGCTGAATTTTGTTGACTAATGAAATACTACTGATATCTAAGAACTGACTGAGTTCATGAGATCATGGAGATTTCCTGAGTCATAAGACTATCTGAAGTCTAAGGATTCATAGCTTGATAGAGAATATTGTGAAAACATGACATGGCTCTAGGTACACAACTAATGTTTCAGGTACGAGTAACCCCAGGACTCGATGGAAGAAAACTTACCAAGCATAACTTACTTGAACATATAACTAACATCATAGTCCATAATACATTTATAGAAGCATTTTATCAAAACATGTGATAGGCATAACTTGTACGTACAAGGGGATTTCATGGTATCATGCTAGTTAGGCACTTTTCCTCCGTCTAGGCATTTAATCAAACATATTGTTGGCATGGTACATGTAAACATCATTGTACACTAATTAAGCATCATTCAACGGTTTAGTCATAGGTTTGCATGAATCTATATCTATAATAATTTAACCCACATTGAATTTATCACTCAACATGGAGTAGAATACAATTTCTCATTATCCACTGAACAAGAGTAGCCCAATCATGAAATTCATAAGAAAATCCATAAACTTGAATTTAGAAAAGGGATTCTTGGGCTTCATGGATGAAAGGAGTCAATGAATGAACACTATGCATACCTTAGTTCATGATTTTGTAAAGATTGACGGTGAAACTTTCTTGAAATTGGATCTTCGATGAAAACCCTATCTTGTTCTTGAGAGAAACTTGAGAGAAAATAGTATATTTTGGGTGAAGAGTGGCTAAATCACGTGTTAAAGGGCTTAAATAGGGGTAGAAAGTTGACCTTTTTAACCCTGGATGCGTCATTTAATTTTAGTGAAAATTTCTCACATTGGACCCTTCCCACAACGCGGTGCTAATGTACCGTGTCAATGGATTTTGAAAATTTGTAAATTTAGGGATGGAGCGATCGGGGCCATCATATTGCCACTTTCTTTATGACCTGGAACTTTGGCGCGACGTAGGGGAAATCATGCTGAGACACTGGAAAATGGACAATTTTAAATTTGGGCCCTGACGCCACCCGACATAATCATGGAATTGTACTGGAAATTTCCAAATGCCATTACCGCCGCGCCATTGACTAATATGGTTCTGTTCTACGATGGAAACTTGAAATAGTCATAACTTCTGACCCGATTATCGGATTTGGGCAAATATTATATCGATGGAAAGCTTATTGAATTTCCCACATGACAAAAAGTGAAAATATTGAAAATACTAGATGTAAGAAAGTGGATTCATCTTTCAAAGTAAGTTTCTAACACTCTTGAGACTATTTCAAGCTAGGAAAAAGTATGGGGTATTACAATATCTCCCCCTTGAATATATTCATCCTCGAGTGAGACTGACTAAGAGGGGAGAAAAGACAACTAACGTACATACCGAACATGAATAACTATAATATGATCTCATGACTAACATGACTGAAAAGATAAACCTATAGTACTGAACATGCATATTTGATGCATGTGTAACTAATTCATGAATGCATGACTGAGTGTCCAGAAGAACTAAGTTTCTCACAATGAGAATGCATGTATGATGCATAATTACATAACTGAACTGATACATGAGTGCTTGACTAATATGCAATAGTACTTGATACCAAGTTTATAATGGATGAAACTGCATACCATGTTTGTGATGAACACTGAACATGAAATTGAGTAAGCTTAAGGAGAACTATTACCTTGAGCTTAATCTGAGTTGGCGAATAAGAGGTGAGGATACTTGATACGCATGTATGCCTCTTCTTCCCAAGTAGCTCCCTCAATGGACTGATTTCTCCAAAGAACCTTAACTAGAGGGACTATTTTGTTCCTCAATCTACAAGTCTGATAGTCAATGATTTCGACTGGAATCTCTTCATAAGAGAGAATGTTCTCAACATCAATGCTCTGAAAGGGAATACAACTGATGTGTCACCTATGCACTTCTTGAGCATAGAGACATGAAATACTGGATGAACTGAGGCTAGATCTATAGGAAATTCAAGCTCATAGGCTACCTTGCCAAAAAGATTGAGAATCTTAAAGGGACCAACATATCTAGGACTGAGCTTTCCCTTCTTACCGAATCTCTTCACTCCGTTCATAGGAGAGATCTTTAGATAGACATGATCAACAAATCTCAAACTAAAGATCTTTTAGGCTACCTTACCAAAAATATTGAGAATCTTAAAGGGACCAACATATCTAGGACTGAGCTTTCCCTTCTTACCGAATCTCTTCACTCCGTTCATAGGAGAGATCTTTAGATAGACATGATCAACAAATCTCAAACTAAAGATCTTTTCTACGAACATCTGCATAAGACTTTTGTCGGCTCTGAGCATCCCAGAGTCTTTATCTAATCAACTGGACTCTTTATAAGGCATCAATACCAAGTCAGGACCTATTATTAAGGCCTCACTAACTTTGAACCAACCAATTAGAGATCTACATCTCCTACCGTAGAGAGCTTTGAATGGATCAATCTGAATACTAGAATGATAGTTGTTGTATGTAAACTCATTCAAAGGGAAGTGGTCATCCCAACTACCTTTGAAATCAATTGCACACTCCCTTAGAATACCTTCTAGAGTCTGAATGGTCCTTTCTACTTGACCATCTGTCTGAGGATGAAAGGCTACACTAAGATGAACTTGGGTACCAGGACCCTTTTGGAGTACTTTCTAAAAATGAGAGGTGAACTGGGTACCTCTTTCTAAGATAATGGACAACGGAACACCTTACAATCTAACCAACTCATTAATGTAGAGTTTGGCTTAATCCTAGGCTAAATAAGAGGTATGAACTGGAAGGAAATGAGCCGATTTAGTCATTCTGTCTATAATGATCCAGACTGAATCATGCTGATGACGTGTTCGAGGCAAACCCATCACGAAGTCTATGTTCACTTCTTACCACTTCTAAGTAGGAATAATGAACTCCTGTATAGGACCACTAGGCTTCTAATGCTCTATCTTAACCTGCTGATATGCAAAGCACTAAGCCACAAACTCTACAACACCTCACTTCATCCTACTACACCAATAAACTTCCTGCAAGATGTGGTACATCTTTGTGGCCCATGGATGAATAGAGTAGAACACACCATGTGCTTCTGCAAGAATTCTCTACCTTAATTCATCTACACCTGGATCACAGAGACGACCCTGTGTAATACCCCAAATTTTCTTCCTAGCTAATTTCGTCCCAAGAATGCCTAGTATTAGCCTCTAAAGTGAATGATGATTATTCCATGAGGAATTTTCAAGATTTTCAATTTTTTCATATGGAAAATTCAATAAGCTTTCCATCGATATAAAATTTGCCCAAATCCAACACCCGAGCAAAGAGTTAGAGCCTTTTCAGTGAGACAGTGTATCACCTGAACCTCCAGCACGTCGCAGAGATAGCTCAAATGGAAATTGACAATTTCCAGTGATTTGGCACAATAATGGAGCACCACGCTAAGGATAAAAATTAGGAAATTTTATCTGAAATTAAAGACATGTCCTAGGGTTAAAAAGGTCAATTTACCCACCCTATAAAGCCTTATAATACCAGATTTTGCCATAATTCAGCAACTTATACGCAATTACTCTCAAAAACTCTCAAGAATAAGCCCTAGGGTTTTCATAGAAAGTTCAATTCCAAGGAAATTCATCTTCAAATTTCAAGAATCTCTCTGTTAATCTTCACAAAATCATGAACCAAGGTATGTGTAGTGTTCATCCATGGATCCCTTTCATTCGTGGAGTCCAAGAATCATGTTTTAAACAACCTATTGTGATTTTCTTGTTGTGATTTGATCATGTTCATGTTCATAGTTGTTATTTATGTTTCAAGATGGTGTCTTGATGACTTTCCATGAAGTATGTGTGTTTGTTGATTGAAAACCTATATGTTTGGGTAGTTTTAGATTCTTAAATTGATGATTTCACCTATGCAATAAAGTATGCATGTAAGGTATTTGATAAAATTCCTAGAATGATAGAATCATATTCCTTATGACTCAATAGTATCTAAATGACAAGTTCATGCTAACCCTTATAATGCAACACAATTTCCATGCTCTTGTTGTGCATCGACTGTTGTGTTATGCAACGTTCATAATATTGAAATTATGCAAGTATGTACATGTTACATGCATTCCCTTCCGTGATCAAGACTATGATAACCATGTGATGCATCAAATCCCTTATTTTTGGCATTATGAATTATGAACTCTATTCCTATAATCAAGAAGTATTATGGATTGTTGGTGTTGGTCATGTATTCAAGAATGTCATGCCTTGTCAGCTTCCTTCTATTGATTCATAGGAGTACTTGAACCCAAAAAATATAGTTGTTTGCTTAGCACATCCTAGATCCATGTCATGTTTTCACGATACTCTCAGTCAAGCCATGTTCCATAGAAGTTAGTCAGTCATGTGACTCAGTAAATCTCATAAACTTAGTACTCAGTAAGATCAGTAATCTCATGAACTCAGTCAGTTATCAGATATCAATAGTATTCCATCATTCGATGGAATTCAGTAAACTCAGTCCATGTACAGTCAGTCAATCATATTCAGTCTCTTCAGATGGGAGTAGAAATTATCATTGAGTGAACCCAAGGGTGGGAACACACATTCTTAGATGAGGATGTGATTTTTAGTAGTCATCCTTGTGTTCTAGAACTACGTATCAAGCATAGGTTGATACATCAACACTGTCTGATGAGGGTTGATGAGGGGGATAAACACTGTCAGATAAGGGCTCTACCATTCTTTTTTGGGGACACTGTTAGATAAGGGTACCCACAGTTATCCTTACCAGTGGCATGGTATTGACACCCTTCCAATTACGGCACAGATTGGATCCCAGCTCAGCTGTTCTAGCACATTTGGGGCATGTCAGTTAAATAACAATTCCCACCATTTTAGTATCAGTCTTAGTAAAAGAAGTCAGATATTTTTTTAGATTTTAGGACTGTCAGATATAGTCAACTCAGTCATAGTACAGAACTCAAATAGTTCCATCAGATTTAGGACTGTTAGACACAGTCACTCATGTTATCAGTTATTTTAGTTATCAGAACTCTAGTATCAGTCATTCTAGATATCAGTAAATTCTTGTCATTAGTATATAGATTTAGTTATCATGTCCTCATGATCTTAGTTACTTTGTATTCATGTGTGCACTCTCACGTTCATATTAGTCAGTCAGTTATTATCATTCATTCATGTAAGCCCCATGTATTTAGCCTACCTCACACGTATACTTAGTACATTCTTTTGTACTAACGCATTTGTACTATGGTGTTTTCTTTTTATGTTACACCATAGGTTCAAAGACACGACTCCCAGATCAGCAGCAACAGTTGCATTCCAGGGTTCAGAGTTTTAGCAGTGAGTCCTCATACTCTGAGGATATGATCTTATTTTATCATATCAGTTTAGTTTTCATTTGACAGAGTTAGTTGAGGATATGTACCATAAACTTCTTAGTCAGACAGTTAGAGGCTTTTAGATGACAATAATATTTTTCATGTTTTTTAGATTTCATTATTTCAGTTTTATTTTGCTATCTAGATACCACTCTATGTCAGATGTTATTGTTATTATTTAGTTATGTTCAGCATTGAACCTTACGGCCTCTCAGTGCATGTTTCCATATTTTTATGTCATATTATGCATTGTACAGGTACAAATATCTATCATGGGTTAGCTTGTGCTCCTTCGGGATCATGAGCACCATGTAGCATTCTGGTTTAGATAATTGGGGCATTACAAACTTGGTATCAGAGACTAAGGTTCAATAGAGTCCAAGGAAGTCTGATATCCACATCTAGTAGAGTCTTATACATGGATGTGTTGCATGCCACAATTATGTTCAGGAGGCTATGAGATGTTTTAAGAAATAGTTTCCCTTCTTTCAGTATTCATATCATTCCTGTGAGCATAATCACAAGTCAATCTCTCAGTCTAATCAATTTCTCCTCTTGATTTTAGAACATGCCTCCAAAGAGAAGAAACCAGTCTGCTCTTCAGTCCGAAGATCCTTTGGGCGAGCATGTTTCTCATATGGAATTCAAAATTACACTAACCACTCTTGCTCAGGCAGTAGTTTCCCATAATGAGTGGCCAACAGTTATTTTGGCCAACTCAGGCTCAGTTAGGATTTAGGACTTCACCCTAATGAATCCTCCATTGTTCCTCATGTCTAAGGTAGATGAAGACCCTCAGAAATTCATTGATCAGGTCCAGAAGGTGACAGATATTATGGGGGTGACTATTATTGAGAGTGCTGAGTTAGCTTCATACCAGTTGTAAGATATGGCTCATACTTGGTACAAGCAGTGGAAGTCCGAAAGGATAGATGGTGCAGTTCCTATAGAGTGCACGGAGTTTGTCATGACTTTCTTAGACAGATTCTTTCCCCAGGAGCTGAGGGAGGTAAAGGTTCTAGAGTTTATCAACCTTAGGTAGGACAATATGATGGTGAAAGAGTATTCTCTTAGGTTTACTCAATTAGCTATATATGCCCCTCATATAGTTGTAGACAACAGAGCTAAGATGAGCAAGTTTGCTTTAGGGGTAAATACTAGCGTGGTTAACGAGTAGAAATCCACCATGCTAAATAGTGAGAAAACATTATATTAACTCATGACTCATACTCGACAGATAGAGGAGCAGAAAATTAAGCAGAGGGAAAAGCAACATAAGAAATCTAGGACGTGTGGCTTCAATTTTAGATAGCCTAAATCAGAATGAGGAAACCATTCCCAATTCATCCTAAGTCATCAGTTCTAACTCCTTCTACAGCCACTACTCTAGTTCCCAAGTTCAAAGAGGGTAACCAAGATAAAGCGCCAGGCTCTAAGTCTCATGGTGGTGTCAGCAATACCTGAACTAATCCCCTATGTTACATTTATGATAAGAACTATAAGGGTTCTTGCAGAGATGGTAGCAATGTCTTTTTTGGTTGTGGAAAGCCAGGCCACAGAGACAGAGATTATCCCCAACTGGGTTATTAGGGTCAGCAAAACCATTTTGCACTTAGTTCGGTTGCTCAAACCAGTAGGGTGGCATTTCCTGTGCTACTAGTGGGCAACCCCATAATCGTCTCTATGCTCTTCAGATCTGAAAGGATTAGAAAAAATCTCCTAATATTACTGGTATGTTACAGATCTTTCATGTTCATGTTTATGCTTTGTTACGTCCAGGTACATCCTTGTATTTTATTACTCCTTATATAGAAGGTGATTTTAGAGTCAGTCCCAAAATTCTAGCAGATACCTTTTCAATCTCTACCCCACTAGGTAAAACCATCATAGCTCGACAGGCATATAGGAACTGCCCGATTATGATATTTCAAAAATTCATATCAGCAGAGTTAGGCGAGTTAGAGATGACTGATTTTGATGTCATTCTCAGCATGGATTGGCTTCATTTCTGCTATGCCACAATCGACTACAAAAATAGAATAGTTCAATTTCAATTTCTGAATGAACCCATCCTAGAGTGGAAGGGTAATACTTCAGCATTCAGATTTCAGCTTGTTTCCAACCTTAGAGAAAGGAAAATGATATCTAAAGGGTGTGTTTATCATCTCGTGTATGTTAAGGACTCTAGTTATGAATCTCCCAATCTTAAATTAGTCCTAGTGGTTAATGAGTATTCAGATGTCTTTCCTGAAGATCTTCCAGTCATTCCTCCCGAAAGGAAAATAAACTTCGACATAGACCTTCTTCCAAGTACTCAGCCTATCTCAATTCCACCATACAAAAAGGTACTAGAAGAACTCCAGGAACTGAAAGACTAGTTGAAGGATATCTTAAATAAGGGATTCATCAGACCCAAAATTTCCCCATAAGGTGCACCAGTCCTATTCATGTGCAAGAAAGACGGTTCCCTCAGAATGTGCATTGATTACCGTCAACTCAATAAAGTCATAATCAAGAACAAGTATCCTCTTCCCAAAATTGATGACATGTTTGACCAACTTTAAGGTGCTAGTTATTTATCTAAGATAGACCTCAGATCAGGATACCATCAACTCAAGTTAAAGAATGTGACATTTCAAAGATAGCTTTTCATACTCGGTATGGTCACTTCAAATTTCTAGTCATGTCCTTTGGTCATACCAATTCCCTAGTAGCTTTCATGGACTTGATGAACCATGTGTTCAAGCAGTACTTAGACATGTTTATCATAGTCTTTATATATGATATTCTAGTCTATTCCAAAATAGAGTGCGATCATGAAGACCATCTCAGAATAGTACTTCAGTAAGTGCAAATTTTGGCTAAGGTCAGTAGCGTTCCTTGGTAATATCATTTCTAGTGATGGCATTAGAGTAGATCCTCAGATTACTGAAGCAGTAAGAAACTGGCCTTGCCCTGTGTCTCCATTAGATATTAGGAGTTTCTTAGGCTTGCTGGCTATTACAGATGATTTATTGAGGGATTTTTTTCTATTGTATCCCCTATGTCTAGATTGACTCAGAAGAAGGTCAAGTTTCAGTGATCAGATTCTTGCAAGAAGAGTTTTCAGGAATTAAAGACTCGACTCACCTCAGCTCTAGTTCTATCTCTTCTAGATGGTTCAGATGGGTTTGTAGTGTATTATGATACATCTAGAATAGGTTTGGGTTGTGTCCTCATGAAGTATGGTAAGGTCATAGCCTACATCTATAGACAGTTAAAGCCCTATAAGAAGAATTATCCTACTCATGATCTTGAGTTAGCAGCCGTAGTATTTCCATGAAGATTGGAGGCATTATCTCTACGAAGTTCATTTAGATGTCTTCACAGATCATAAGAGTCTTAAATATGTCTTTTCTCAGAAAGATCTCAATTTTTGTTAGAGAAGGTAGTTAGAGCTCTTGAAAGATTATGACATATGCATCCTTTATTATTCGAGCAAGGACAATTTAGTAGCCGACACTCTCAGTAGACTGTCCATGGGTAGTGTTTCTCATGTTGAGGACAATAAGAAGGAGTTGGTTCAGGAAGTTCATCAGCTTGCTAGATTAGGCATTTTCTTAGTCAATTCTTCATAGGGCGATATATCTGTTCAGACTAGTTCAGAATAATCTCTAGTTTTTTTAGGTAAAAGAAAAGTAAGACAGGGATCCTAGCCTTTTCAAGCTAAAAGAGTCAGTTCAAAATCAGAAAGTAGAGGTTTTCTCCTAAGGGGGAGATGGTGTTCTTCATTATCTGAGTCGTCTGTGTGTTCCAAGTGTCGATGAATTTAGGCAATGAATTCCTGCAGAAGCGCATGGTGTGCGATACTCTATTCATCCAGAGGCCACTAAGATGTACCGTCACTTGAGAGAGATGTATTAGTGGAGTGGGATGAAGAGAAATGTTGTAGAGTTTGTGGCTAAGTGCACTACATGTCAATAAGTTAAGATAGAGCGTCAGAAGACTTGTAGTTCTATGCAGGATTTCACCATTCCTACTTGGAAGTGGGAAGAAGTGAACATGGACTTCATGATGGGTTTTCCTTGAACTCGTCATCTGCGTGATTCAGTTTAGGTCATAGTAGACCGAATGACCAAGTCAGTTCATTTCTTTTAAGTTTATACCTCTTGTCCAGTCGAAGATTATGCCAAACTCTATATCAGGGAGTTGGTCATATTACCAGGTGTTCCATTATCTATCATCTCATACAGAGTTACCCAGTTCACCTCTTACTTCTGGAAATCATTCCAAAATGTTCTTGGTACCCAAGTTTATCTTAGTACAATCTTTCATCCTCAGACAGATAGTCAAGTAGAAAGGACCATTCATACTTTAGAAGATATGCTAAGGGCGTATGCAATTTATTTCAAGGGTAGTTGGGATGACCACTTGCCTTTGATTGAGTTTGCATATAGCAATAGCTATCATTCCAGTATTCAAATGACTCCATTCAAAGCTCTCTATGGTAGGAGATGTAGATCTCCAATCAGTTGGTTTAAAGTTAGTGAGGCCTCAATCATAGGGCCTAACTTAGTGTTTGATGGCTTAGATAAAGTCCAGTTGATCAAAGAAAGACTTCGGGATACTTAGAGCCGACAAAAGTCTTATGCAAATATGCATAGAAAGGATCTCTAATTTGAGATCAGTGATTATGTCTATCTAAAGATCTCTCCCATGAAGGGAGTAAAGAGGTTCGGCAAGAAGAAAAATCTCAGTCCCCGATATATCGGCCCCTTCAAGATCCTCAATCGCTTCGACAAGGTAGCTTATGAGCTCAATTTGCCTTCAGATCTAGCCTCAGTTCATCCATTCTTTTATGTCTCTTTTCTCAAGAAGTGCATAGGTGACCCGTCAGTCATAGTCCCTATTTAGAGCATTGATGTTCAGAATAGCCTCTCTTATGAAGAGATTCCAGTCGAAATCTTAGACTATCAGACTCATTGATTAAGGAACAAAGAAGTCCCTCTAGTCAAATTTCGTTGGTGAAATCAATCTGTTGAGGGAGATACTTGGGAAGCAGAAGCAAACATACGTACCAAGTATCCTCAACTATTTTCCACCAATCCAAATCAAGCTCAAAGTAATAGTTCTCCTTAAGCGTATTCAGCTTCACGTTCAGTATTCAGTGAAAACTTGGTATTCAGTTTCATGCTCATGTGTCATCACAAATTTTGTATCAAGTGCCATTGCATATTCGGTCAGGCATTCATGTACCAGATCAGTTATATAATTATGCATCAGACGTGTAATCTCATTGTGAGAAAATATAGTTCCTCAGAGCACTCAGTTATGCATTCATAAATTAGTTACACATGCATCAGATATGGGTGTTCAGTATATTATATTCATATTATTAGTCATGAGATCATGTTCCAATTATCCATGTTCAGTTCATGTTCATCTTATTGTTCCCCCTCTCAACCAGTCTCATTTGAGGATGAATGTTCTCAAGGGAGAGATATTGTAATACCCCAAATTTTCTTCCTAGCTAATTTCATCCAAAGAATTCCTAGTATTAGCTTCTAAAGTGAATGATGATTATTCCATGAGAAATTTTCAAGATTTTCACTTTTTTCTATGTGGAAAATTTAATAATCTTTCCATCTATATAAAATTTACCCAAATTCAACACTCGGGCGAAGAGTTAGAGCCTTTTGAGTGAGACAGTGTATCACTTGAGCCTCCAGCGCGTTGCAGAGATAGCTCAAATGGAAATTGCCAATTTCTAGTGACTTGGTGCAATAGTGGTGCGTCGCGCCAAGGATGAAAATCAGGAAATTTTCTCATAAATTAAAGACGTGTCCTAGGGTTAAAAGGGTCAATTTCCCCACCCTATATTAGCCTTATAACACGAGATTTGTCCATAATTCAGCAACTTATACTCAATTACTCTCAAAAACTCTCAAGAACAAGCCCTAGGGTTTTCATAGAAGGTTTAATTCCAAGGGAATTTATCATCAAATTTCAAGAATCTCTTCATCAATCTTCACGAAATCACGAACTAAGGTATGTGTAGTGTTCATCCACGGAACCCTTTCAATCGTGGAGTCCAAGAATCATGTTTTAAATAATCTATTGTGATTTTCTTGTTGTGATTTTATCATGTTCATGTTGATAGTTGTTATTTATGTTTCAAGATGGTTCCTTGATGACTATCCATTAAGTATGTGAGTTTGTTTATTGAAAACCTATGAGTTTGGGTAGTTTTAGATTCTTAAATTATTGATTTCACCTATGCTATAAAGTGTGCATGTAAGGTGTGTGATAAAATGTCTAGAATGATAGAATAATGTTCCTTATGACTCAATAGTATCTAAATGACAAATCAATTCTAACCCTTATCATGCAACATAATTTCCATGCTCTTGTTGTGTATTGACTGTTGTGTTATGCAACGTTCATGATATTGAAATCATGCAAGTTTGTAGATGTTATATCATTCCCTTCCATGATCAAGACTATGATAAATATGTGAAGCATGAAATTCCTTATTTATGACATTATGAATTATGAAATCTATTCCTATGATCAAGAAGTATTATGGATTATTGGTGTTGGTCATGTATTCCGGAATTTCATGCATTGTAAGTTTCATTCTAACGAGTCCAGGGGGTACTTGTACCCAAAAATATAGTTGTGTGTCTTGATCCATGTCATGTTTTCATGATACTCTTAGTCAAGCCATGTTTCATAGAATTCAGTCAGTCATGTGACTCAGTAAATCTCATGAACTCAGTACTCAGTAAGATCAGTAATCTTATGAAATCAGTCAGTTATCAGATATCAATAGTATTCCATCAGTTGATAGAATTGAGTAAACTCAATCTATGTACAGTCAGTCAATTATGTTCAGTCTCTTTAGATGAGAGTAAAAATTAGCACCGAGTGAATCCAAGGTGGGAACACACAAGTTCAGATGAGGGTGTGATTCTTAGTAGTCATCCTTGTGTTCCAAAACTATGTAGCCAGCATAGATTGAGACATCAACACTGTTAGATGAGGGTTGATAAGGTAGATAAGAATTGTCAGATAAGGGGCCCACCATTCTCTTTTGGTGACACTGTCAGATAAGGGTACCCACAGTTATCCTTACCAGTGGCGCGGTATTGACACCCTTCCAATTACGGCACAGATTGGATCCCAGCTCAGCTGTTCTAGCATATTTGGGGCATGTCGGTTAAATAACTATTCCTACAGTTTTAGTATCAGTCTCAGTAAAAGAACTCAGATAGTTCTTTAGATTTCAGGACTATCAGATATACTCAACTCAGTCACAGTATAGAACTCAGATAGTTCCATCAGATTTAGGACTTTCAGACACAGTCACTCATGTTATTAGTTATTTCAGTTATGAAAACTCGAGTATCAGTCATGCTAGATATCAGTAAATTTAAGTCATCAGTATATCGATTCAGTTATCATGTTCTCACAATCTCAGTTACTATGTATTCATGTGTGACTCTTACATTCATATTAGTCTATCAGTTATTATCATTCATACATGGAATCCCCATGTATTCAGCCTCCCTCACACGTATACTCAGTAAATTCTTTTGTACTGACGCATTTTCACTATGGTGTTTACTTTTTATATTACACCATAGGTTCAGAGACACGACTCCCAGATCAGCAATAGCAGTAGCATTCCAGGGCTTAGAGTTTTAGCAGTGAGTCCTCATTCTCCAAGGACGTGATCTTATTTTATCATATCAGTTTAATTTTTAGTTGACGGAGTTAGTTGGGGACATGTCCCATCAACTCTTTAGTAAGACAGTTAGAGGATTTCAGGCGACTACAGTATTTTTCATGTTTTTTAAACTTAAGTACTTCAGTTTTGTTCTGGTATCAAGATACCACTCTTTGTCAGACATTATTGTTATTATTCTGTTATGTTCAGTATTGAATCTTACAGCCTCTTAGTGCATGTTTCCACATTTTCATGTCATATTATGTAGTGTACAAATACAGATATTAGTCATGGGTTAGGTTGTGGTCCTTTGGGGTCACGAGCACCATGTAGTATTTTGGTTCAAATAATTAGGGTGTTACACCCTGACAACGCAAAACACCATCTCTCCCTTGGGAGAAAACCTCTACTTTCTGATACTGAATTGACTCTTTCAACTTGACAAGGCTTGGATCTCTATCTTGCTTTTCTTTCACCTTGAAAACTAGAGATAATTCTGAACTACTTTGAACCCGTATATCACCCTCTTTTGTATCGACTAAGGGAACACCTGGTTTGGAAAGATGATGGACTTCCTAAGCAAACTTCATCTTACTGTCTTTAACATGAGAAACCATTCCCATGGATAGTCTATTGAAAGCGTCATCCACTACGTTGTCCTTGCCTAGATGATAAAAGACACTCATGTCATAATCTTTCAAGAGCTCTAACCACCTTCTCTGACGAAGATTGAGATCTTTTTGAGGAAAGACATATTGAAGACTTTTATGATCAGTGAACACATTTACATAAACACCGTATAGATAATGCCTCTAAATATTCAAGGCAAAGACTACGGCTGCTAACTCAAGATCATGAGTAGGATAATTTCTCTTATGGGGCTTAAGCTGTCTGGAGGCATAGGCTATGACCTTACCATGCTACATGAGGACACAACCCAAACCTACTCTGGATGCATCACAATACACTACGAAACCATCTAGACCATCTGGAAGAGCTAATATTGGAGCTGAGGTGAGTCGAGTTTTCAACTCCTGAAAACTCTTGACTCAAGGATATGACCATTGAAACTTGACTTTCTTCTTAGTTAATCTGGACATAGGGGATGAAATAGAAGAAAATCCCTTAACAAACCATCTGTAATAGCTGGTCAAACCGAAGAAACTCCTGATATCTGATGGAGAGACAGGGCGAGGCCAGTTTCTTACTACTTTGGTCTTTTGAGGATCCACTCTAATGCCATCATCGTAAATGATATGACCAAGGAATTCTACTAACTATAGCCAAAACCCACACTTACTGAATTTGGTGAATAGCTGATGATCTCTGAGAGTCTGAAGTACTGTTCTGAGATGGTATGCATGATCTCGCTTACTGCAGAAATAAACTAGAATATCATCTATAAAGACAATGACGAACATGTCCAAGTACTTCTTGAACACACAGTTCATCAAGTCCATAAAAGTTGTTGGGGCATTGGTAAGACCAAAGGATATAACTAAGAATTCAAAATGACCATACCGAGTATGGAAAGCTATTTTCATAATGTCACATTCCCTAACTCTAAGCTAATGACTTCCAGATCTGAGGTCTATCTTAGAGAAATAACTGTCACCCTAAAGTTTATCAAATAAGACATCGATTCTGGGAAGAGGATACTTGTTCTTGATCGTGACCCTATTAAGTTGACGGTAGTCTACATAAATCCTAAGAGAACCATCTTTCTTGCTCACAAAGAACACTGGAGCGCCCTACGGGGAAATGCTGGGCTTGATGAATCCCTTATCTAGGAGATCCTTCAATTGTTCTTTTAGTTCTCTAAGTTCTGCTGGTCCCATTCTGTATGGCGGAATAGATATAGGCTGAGTATCTGGAAGAAGATCAATGCCAAAGTCTATTTCTCTTTCGGGAGGAATTCCTGGAAGATTTTTGGGAAAGACATCTGAATATTCACCTACAAATGGAACTAATTCAAGGCTGGGAGTTTCAGAACTAGTGTCCTTAACTCGAACAAGATAATAGATACATCCTTTAGATATCATTTTTCATGCTCGAAGGTAGGAAACAAGCTGACCTCTGAATGTTGAAGTACTACCCTTCCACTCAAGGACGGGTTTATTCATAAACTGAATCTGGACTATTCTATTTCTTTAGTTGACTATGGTATTGCAGGAATAAAGCCAATCAATACCAAGAATGACATCAAAATCAGCCATCTCTAATTCAACTAAGTCTGCTGCAGTAACTTTCTGAAATATCATAATCGGGTAGTTCCTGTATACCCACTGGGCTATGATGGTTTTACCCACCGAGGTAGAGAATGAAAAAGGCACTGTTAAGAGTTCGGGACTGATTCCAAAATTGCCTAATATATAAGGAGTAACAAAAGAAAAAGAAGCTCCTGGATCTAGTAAAGCATAACCATGCACATGAAAGATCTGTAACATACTAATAACTACATCAGGAGAATTTTCCTAATCCTATTGGGACTGATGAGCATAGAGACTATTTAGGCATTGCCCACAGTAGCACTGGTGGTGTCACCTTGATGATTCGAGCGATCGAATTGAGATGAGGAGCAGAGATGACTCTGATAACCTGACTGAGGGCAGTCTCTGACTCTGTGGCCTAGATTTCCACAACCAAAACAAACATCATTACCAGCTCTGCAATCACCCTTGTGGTTCTTACCATAAGTCTGACAAAGGGGATTAGTTAGGGTATTGCTAATACTGCCCTGAGACCTAGAGTCTAGCACTCTATCTCCATTACCCTCCCTAAACTTAGGAATTGAAGAACTGGTGAAAGAAAAGGCTGGATCTGATGATGTAGGAAGAAACTTGGAACGATTTCCTCTTTTTGATTTAGGCTAAGCAAAGTTAAAACTACCTATCTTCGCTCTCTTATTCTGCTTCTCTCTCTACTTAATCTTCTGCTTCTCTATCTACTGAGCATAGTCATAAGCCTGTCCAAAGTCATGTCACTGTTCAGTATGGCACATATGTACTCATTTACCACGCTATCATTTACCCCTGAAGCAAACTTACTCATCTTGGCTCTACTGTCTACAACTACATGAGGGGCATATCTGGCTAATTAATTAAACTTGTGAAAATACTCCTTCAAAGTCATATTACCCTGCCTGAGGTTGATAAATTCTAGAACCTTAGCCTCTTTAATCTCTTAGGGAAAGAATCTGTCTAAGAATGTAGTGACAAACTCCTCCCACTCTATAGGACCTGGATTATCTGACCTCTTTGACTTCCACTATTTAAACCAAGTATGAGCCACATCCTACAACTGATATGCAGCAAGCTCTGCACTTTCAACAGCAGTCAACCCCATGATGTCCGTCACCTTTTAAACCTGATCAATGAATTATTGAGGGTCCTCATCTAACTCAGATCCAAGGAAGGACAAAGAATTCATTCGAGTGAGGTCCCGAATCCTAGCTGCGGCTGAATTGGCCACTGGGTTTGCTGGAATAACTGCTGGCCATGCATTTTGAGTGGCAACTGACTGAACAAGAGTAGTGAATATAGCCCTGAACTCCGCATGAGAAACATGATTGCCCAAAAGATCTTCAGGTTGAGAGGCTGACTGATTTCCATTTCTTCTTTTAGGAGGCATGTTCTATAGAAAAAAGGGAGAAATGGATTAGACTGAGAGATTGACTCAAGATTATGCTCACTGGCACTATATGAATACCGAAAAAGGGGAAACTATTCCTAAAACATTTTTAATCCTGTTGCACATAAATGTGGCGTGCAACACACCCATGTACAAGACTCTACTAGATGTGGATGTTATACTTCCTAGGACTCTATTGAACCAAAGGCTCTGATACTAAGTTTTTAATGCCCTAAATCTAGTACCCGAAATGTTACACGATAATCATGACCATAAAGGACCACAAGCTAATCCATGACTAATATTTCTACCTGTACAGTGTATAAAATACTTTATAATGCAGAAACATAAACTGAAAGGCCATAAGGTTCAATACTAAACATGATCTGAATGATATAACATCTATGTTGGGTGATAGAATACCCAAAACAAAACTGAACATACTGAAGTCTGAAACATCATAGTCTAGAAAGCCTCTAACTGACTGAACTGTCTGAGTAAGGAGTTGATGGGACATATCCCCAACTAACTCCAACTAATAAACTGATTAATGAGATAATAGGGAAATAATCATGTCCTCAAAAGATAAGGACTCACTTCTAACTTGTCTGTGGATATCTAGAATCTACTATTGCTCTGGATCTCATGTCTCTGAACCTATGGTATAAGACACCATAGCGCAAATGCATCAGTACTTTGAATGTATTGGTATGCATGTAAGGTAGGCTGAATGCATGGGGTTCATATGCATGAACAATAATAATAACTGACTAACTATCATGAGCGTGAGAATACATGCATGAGACATAACAAATGACACTAATTTGATAACATGATTACTGAATTTGAGTATAACTGATAACATGCGTAATGTATCTGAAAATCCTGAACTAATAGAACTATCAGAGTTCTGTACTGTATCTAAGTTGACTGTATCTGACAGTCCTGAAATTTGAGAACTATCTGAGTTCTATTACTGAGACTGATTGGCTGTATCTAACAGTCCTGATTCTGTAACATAAAACTGAGGGAAGTAGTTATCTAATCGACATGCCCCTGATATGCCATTATAGCTAAGTTAGGGTCCAATCTGTAACCCCAATTAGAAGGATGTCAATACCGCACCACTGGTAAGAACAAGCTATGGGCGACCCTTATCTGATAGTTTTTCCACTACGAGAACGATGGGGCCCTTCTCTGAAAGTGCTTATCTACCTCATCAACCCTCATCGGACAGTGTTGATGTCTCAACCTGTACTGGCTACATAGTTCTGGAATGCAAGGATGACTTCAAAGAATCACACCCTCATCTTATAGTTTTTGTTCAATCCTTGGGTTCATTCGGTGCTAATTCCTACTCCCATCTGAATAAACTCTAACATAATTTACTCAACTGAACATGGGCTGAGTTACTGAATTTCATTGACTAACGAAATACAACTAATAACTACAAACTGATTGAGTTCATGAGATCATGGAGATTTCCTGAGTGATAAGACTGTCTGAAGTCTTAGGATTTATAGCTTGACTGAGAGTATCGTGAAAACATGACATGGATCTAGGCACACAACTAATGTTTGGGTACAGCACCCCCAGGACTCGATGGAACGAAACTGAACAAGCATAACTTACTTGAACATATAACTAACATCATAATCCATAATACATTTATAGAAGTATTTCATCACATAACTTGTACGTACATGGGGATTTCATGGTATCATGCTAGTTAGGTACTTTTCCTTCATCTAGGAATTTAATCAAACGTATTATAGGCATGGTACATGTAAACATCATTGTACAATAATTGAGCATCATAGTTCAATTCTAATTTGATCATTCAAGGGTTTAGTCATAGGTTTTCATGAATCTATATCTACAATAATTTAACCCACATAGATTTTATCACCCAACAAGGAGTAGAATTCAATTTCTCATCATCCAAATGAACAAGAGCAGCCTAATCATGAAATTCATATGAAAATCCATAAACTTGAATTGAGAAAATCAATTCTTGGGCTTCATGGATGAAAGAAGTCCATGAATGAATACTATCCATACCTTAGTTCATGATTTCGTGAAGATTGACGGTGAAACTTTCTTGAAATTTGATCTTCTATGAAAACCCTAGCTTGTTCTTGAGAGAAATTTGAGAGAAACTAGTATATTTTGGGTGAAAAGTGGCTGAATCACATGTTAAAGGATTTAAATAGGGGTCGGAAGTTAACCCTTTTAACCCTAGATGCATCATTTAATTTCAGTGAAAATTTCCTGAATTGGACACTTGGCACGACATGGCGCTATAGAGACGTGTCACTGGATATTGATAATTGGGAAATTGAGTTATGGCATGATATGGGGCCATCGCATTTCCATTTCCTTTGTGACCTGGAACTTTGGCGCGACGTAGGGGAAATCGCACTAGGACACTGGAAAATGGACAATTCTAAATTTAGGCCTGGCGCAATGTGCCATAATCATGGACCTCTACTGGAATTTGCCAAATGCCATTTCCTCTTATGGCGCGGCATGCCACATACTAATATGGCACTGTATTATGATCGGAACTTGAAATAATCGTAACTTCTGACCCGTTTATCAGATTTAGGCAAATCTTATTTCGATGGAAATCTTATTGAATTTCCCATATGACAGAAAGTGAAAATCTTGAAAATACAATATGTACAAAAGTGGATTCATCTTTCCGAGTAAGTTTCAAACATTCTTGAGATGATTTCAAGCTAGGAAAAAGTATGGGGTATTACACTTAGCCTATGAATCTGACAATCGAGAATTTGGACTGGAACCTCTTTGAAGGAGAGATTATTCTGAATATCTATGCTCTCTAATGGAACTAGGACTGCTGGGTCACCAATACATCTCCTTAGAAAGTAGACATGGAATGCTGGGTCATCAATAAGCTACCTTTTCGAAATGACTGACAATTCTGTAAGGACCAATATATCGGGGACTGATCTTTCCCTTCTTGCCGAACCTCTTTACCCCATTCATGGGAGATATTTTCAAGAACAAAAAATGACCAATCTCAAACTCAAGATCCTTTCTCCTCATATCTGCATATGATTTCTTTCGACTTTGGGCTGCCCTATGCCTTTTTTTGATCAACTGAACCTTTTCTAAGGCGCCAAACACTAAGTTAGGCCCTACTACTATAGCTTCACCTACTTTGAACCAACCAACTGGAGATCTACATCTCCTACCATAGAGAGCCTCAAATGGCGTCATATGAATACTGGAATGATAGTTGTTATTGTAAGCAAATTTGATCGAAGGAAAGAGGTCATCCCAACTATTCTTAAAATTGACAACGCAGGCTCTAAGAATCTCTTCTAGAGTCTGAATGATCCATTCCATTCGACCATCTATCTGAGGGTAGAAGGTTGTACTGAGGTGAACCTGGGTACCAAGACCCTTTTAGAATTCTTTCCAAAAGTACGAGATGAACTCGGTACCTCTATCTGAGAGGATGGTTACAGGGACTCCATGTAGCTTGGCCAACTCTCTGATATAGATTTTGGCGTAGTCCTCGGATGAATAGAAAGTATGAACTGGTAAGAAATGAGCTGATTTGGTCATCCTATCTATGATAACCCAAAATGGAATCATGCTGATAATGAGTACGATGCAAACCTATCACAAAGTCTATGTTCACTTTCTCCCATTTCATATAGGAATACTGAACTTCTGTATGAACCCACTAGGCTTATAATGCTCAATCTTAACCCACTGATACGTAGAGCACTTTGCTAAAAACTTTGCAATATCCCTCTTCATCCCACTCCACCCATAAATCTCCCACAAATCACGGTACATCTTAGTGGCCCCTAGATGAATAGAGTATCGCACACCATGCACTTTTACAAGAATTCTTTGCCTTAGGTCATCTACACCTGAAACTCATAAATAGCCCTGGCAACAAAATACACTATCTCCCCCTTGGGAGAAAACCTCTATTTTCTGATTTCTGACTGACTCTTTCAACTTAACAAGACTGGGATCTCTATCCTGCTTTTTCTTTACTTTAGAAACTAGAGATGATTCTGAACTATTCTACACCCACACACTATCCTCTACTAAATCGACTAAGCAGACACCTAGTCAGGCAAGCTGGTGAACTTCCTAAACTAACTTCTTCTTACTATTCTTAACATGAGCAACACAATCTATAAACAATCTACTAAGAGCATTAGCCACTTTATTGGCCTTGCCCGGGTGATACAGAACACTCATATTATAATCTTTCAATAGCTCTAACCCCCTTCTCTGATGCAAATTTAAATCTTTCTAAGATAATACATGCTGAAGGATTTTGTGATCTGTGAACATATCAACCTGCACTCCATATAAGTAATGCCTCTAAATCTTTAAGTCAAAGACTACATCTATTAACTCGAGATCATGAGTCCGGTAATTATTCTTATTGGGATTAAACAGTCTAGAGGCATAGGCTATTACCTTACCTCGCTACATGAGGATACAACCCAAACCTATTATGGATGCATCCTAGACATAACAAACCCGTTTGAACCAGGTAGAGTCAAAATTGAGGGCTGAGGTGAGTCGAGTCTTCAACTCTTGGAAACTTTTTTTGCAAGATCTGACAACTAAAACTTGACTTTCTTATGAGTCAATCTGGACATAGGGGATGCAATAGATGAAAACTCTTTAACAAACTGATGGTAATAGCCAGCCAAAACCAAGAAATTCCTGATGTCTGATGGAGAAATAGGTGGAGGTCAGTTTCTCACCATCTTAGTCTTTTAAGGATCAACTCTAATACCATCACTGGAAATAATATGGCCAATGAAAGCTACTGACCTTATCAATAATTTGCATTTGTTGAATTTGGCGATCAACTGATGAGTTTTGAGGGTCTGCAATACTATTCTGAAGTGGTCTGCATGATCATTTTCGCTACGAGAGTAAACAAAAATGTCATTAAAGAATACTATAATGAACATATCCATGTACTACTTGAAAACACGGTTCATCAAGTCCATAAAGGTTGCTGGGGCATTAGTAAGACAATGGATATAACTAAAAATTTGAAGTGACCATACCAGGTTTGGAAAGTTGTTTTCAAAATGTCACATTCTTTGACTCTAAGTTGATGATAGCCAGATCTAAGGTCTATCTTAGAAAAATGATGGCACCCTAAAGTTGATCAAATAAATAATCGATTCTAGTCAGTGGATTTTTATTCTTGATGGTGACTTTGTTCAACTGGCGATAGTCAGTACACATTTTGAGAGAACCATCTTTTTTTCATATAAATAGGACTAGTGCAACCAGGGGAAATACTGGGTCTGATGAATACCTTATTTATGAGATCCTTCAACTATTATTTTAACTCTCTGATTTTGGATGAAGCCACTCTATATGGCATAATGGATATAGGCTGAGTGCCTGGAAGAAGGTTTATTCCGAAGTTAATTTCCCTTTTGGAGGGAATTTCAGGAAGATCCTTAAGGAACACATTTGGAAATTCCTTCACTACTAAAACTGACTCAAGAATTAGATTTTCTGAGGTAGAGTCTTTGACTTGGACAAGATGGTAACCACCCTTTTGATATCATTTTTTTTCTCTAAGGTACAAAACAAGTTGACCCCTAAGAGCTATAGTACAACCCCTCCACTCTAGGACTGGTTCATTTGGAAACTGAAAATGAACAATTCTGTATCTACAATCAACTGAGGCATTGCATGAATAGAGCCAATCCATGTCGAGAATAACATTAAAATCTATCATCTCTAATTCTACTAGATCTGCTGAAGTGACTTTCAGAGATATTGCGATCGGACAATTCCTATATACCTGCATGGCTAAAATGGACCGACCTACTAGGGTGGACACTAAAATAGGATTTCCTAAGGTTTTGGGATTGACTCCAAAATTGACGGATATATAAGGGTTTACAAAAGAAATAGAAGCCCCAGGTTCTAGTAAAGCATAAACATATAAATGAAAGACCTATAACATACCAGTAACTATTTTAGGAGAATTTTCCTGATCTTGTTGGGACTGAAGAGCATATAATCTATTTGGATACTGACCACTGGTGGCAGTGGAAGTGGCACCCTGGTGATTCGAGCGAACGGACTGAGGTGGGGGACGATTATGCTGACTCTGAGAACCCACCTAAGGACACTCTTTGATTTTTTGGTTGGGCTTTCCACATCTAAAACATACATTGCTGCCAGCTCTGCAGACACCCTGATGGTTTTTGCCATACTTTTTGCACAGAGGATTTTTTCGGGCACTGCTAATACTACCCTGAGATTTATAGCCTGGCACCTTATCTTTATTACTCTTTTTGAATTTGGGCACTGGGGCACTGGCTAAGGATAGGGCTGGTATTGAAGATTTTGGGCGAAACTGAGAATGGCTACCACCTTCTAACTTAGGCCGAGCGAAGTTGAAGCTACCTATTCTAGCCTTTTTTCTCTCCCTTTCTTTCTTCTTGGTATTTTTCTCATTTATCAGTTGAGCATTAACCATCAAACAGGCAAATTCCATCTCCTTAATTAGCATTGCATTCCTATACTCTTTGACCACCCTGTTGGGCACCCTTAACACAAACTTACTAATGTTTCGGGTTTTTATGGAATATTTTAGGCCTTTTTCTTAGGATAATTGTGTGTTTTCAAGTAACAACTGTTGTATTTAACTGTGTACTTTAGTGATTTCAGGATAAAAATTGTGTGAAAGATGACTTGGATTAAACTGGGCAAAGCAAAAGAAAAATGTCATCGGCGATTCAATTGACAGACCATTGACCTTGCGATGAACCATCGGCTTGAAATGTCGCCCAAAAATAGAAGACACTAACTCTAGATATCCTGCGATGGTCCAGGCAATGAAACCGTCGACTCTGTAATAAATTGTCGGCCTTAACCATTACCAAGAAATAGAATCAGGAAATACTGGAAGTCAGGCGATGGTCCAGGCGACGAACCATCGGCCCCTCGATGAACTATCGCCCTACCCATCAATAAAAAATAGAAAATGGAAGCATAGAAGGTCTAGCAACAGTCTAGGCAATGGACCGTCAACCCTTCGATGAACCATCGCTTGACCCATTGACTATGAAGAAGAAATTCCAAGTTTGAATTTTAAAACCCCATTTTTGGTCTTATATAAGTACCAAGTATTAGGATTTATTCCACATCTTTGGTCATTAGTTTCATACTTTCTCCTCTATTGAAAACTGTGTAACACTTTTTATTTAGATTTGAATCTAGAGATTGAGAGTTGATTATTTGTTTTTATATTTTCCATTGATGATTGAGAAGAACAATGTTGTGACTTTTGTAAGTACTCTCTTGAATCCATTTACGAACATCAATATATCTTTGATTTATTATATGGAGATGAGTAGCTAAACTCCCATAACTAGGGTTATGAGAACCTTGGTATAGAAAACTATTTTGGGGTTGTGAATTGGTTTGATTTATAATATCTATCAAAACTGCATAAATCTTTCTTCATTATAATGACATCTATTCGTTGCAAACTTGAGAAGTGAGCCCATAAACACCACCTGTCTAAAAAAAAGTGGATGTTGGGAAAAAAAGTGATTCGCATGAACTCCATAGGCTTACCTTTTAGATTAATAGGTTGATGCCATAACAGGATCAACCCTCAAAATAATGTTATTGAATAATGCATGAATCCTTTAAGTTCGAGAGAAGTAAAGGGTGAAACAATCATTAGGTTGAGAAACAGTGGGTAATTCTTTGAATTCAATAATTTTTACAATTGAACACATAAGTTAGAAATCAAGCACAAACTCACAACCCTAAATGTTTGAACATTTTGGTGAGGTTAACTTTAGTTAATTCATTCTAATTAAAATTACATCTACTTTAACTCCCGACAGTTGGACCTTGTGTGATATAAATACGAAAGAATTTTCTTAACATATCAAAACCCCCTTTATTTTAGAACCTTCGATCAACAGTCTAGTAACAACCTCAATACTTAGTGAACATAGTATTCCCTGTGGGATTCGACACCAACCTAGTTGGGTTCTTTATTTGATAGTGACCGCTTACACTTTTGTAAGAAATTTGTAATTTAGGTGTATTAAATTTTGGCATCGTTGCCGGGGAATACGGTTGTCAATTAAGTTTGTGTTTGTTACTTGACCTTTGGTCAAAGTTTCCCAAACTTTTACTTTTTATTTGTTGTTTTTGTTTTATGCGGGGTGATCATCTTGTATGCCAAGTACTCAAAGATCAGGTGAACCTTTATTACCTATTCATCTGGAACCTCAACTTATTGGTAGAATGGATGGTCAACAGGACCAAAAATGAGTAGCTGCTTAACAGGAAGCAGCTAGACTAGATGCCTTAGCAGCTACATAATTGAACCAGCAGAATACAAATAATACAGGCTGGCGATAAAATCTAGATGATGAGGATCTAGGTGATGATTATTTATTAGCTCTAGTCAATCCAAGGAGTACAGATAATTTTCCTACACTGGCAAATAGGAATGTCAATAGAAATTGGCCTTCTAGGGTGAGACTAGAATGCCAAGCCACCTAATTTAACCTGGAGGATGATGATGATGACTTGGATGGAGCCAGTGCAAAAGGGGCTATTATTCCTCCACCCTTAGCACTCAGAGCCAAATCTAATATTACAAGCACTATGATCTAGCTATTTCTTCTAAAAGTATTATTTGGTTAACTTGCGAGTGATAACCCAAACATGTATTTTGTTAATTTTATCTCAATATGCAAGTCATTTGACAACTCAGGGGTTGGACTAAACATTATTCAGTTGTGGTTATTTTCGTTGTCTCTATCTAGAGAGGCAACTTTATGGTTGAATGGGCTAACCCTCGACTCTATTACTAATTGGAGGCAACTAAAAAATACTTTGCTAGAAAGATTCTTTTCACCATCTAAGAGGGCACATTTGAGAATGAAATAAGCAATTTCAGATAGCGTCCAACTGAAGCTCTCCATGAAACTTGGGAGAGATTCAAGAAGAAGCTCATGTATTTCCCAAATTATCAAATGACCAATATCCACTTGATGGAGATAAAATACCAGGCCTTAAACTCTATGACTAAGCCAGGGGTAGACAATGCGGCAGATGGGTCATTCATGGACCTCACCTTCCCTAAAGCAGCTAAAGTGCTTTATCGTATAATGAAACAAAGTAGAGCTTGGCATACTAGGGATTTTGAGGTAACTAGCTCTACTATATCTATAGGCATAACTATTGAGCAAAGGCGAAGAGAAGAAGAGCGTGACCAGGACATGGCTCACATGAAGACATAGATAGATCTTCTCACCAAGTATTTTTTATTGGGAAAAATAGAGAATGTTAAAGATGTAGCATCACAGGGAAGGGTAGACTCTGATTCTGAGAAGGAAGCCAATTACTTGAACAATCAGGGTAGTTTCCAAGGCGGTGGCCAAGGAAACCAAGGTCGGAACTACAATGATAAATCTAGTTATAAGGGCTGTGATTAAGGAAATTAGAAGAGTAAGGGTGACAGGAGTGGGTTGTATGTCCCTCCTAGAAACTATGAAGCCGCTGGAACTAGTTTGGGGAATATGTCTATAGAGGACGTGATGGCTAAGCTATTGAAGGGAGTAGAAGCAATAAGTACCGGGGTGACTGAGATAAAAAGTAAGTTATCCTCAATGACCCAGCTAGTTGATTCTTACTCTACTTTGATAAAATAGTTATAGTAGTAAATGAAACAACTTTCTAATGCATTAATCAGAGGAAGGCCGGCACCCTCCCAAGTGATACAGTTCAAAACCCAAGGAAGGATGGGTCATATATGGCATTCACTACTAGAAGTTGTAAGGTATTGGGAAACCCTCCTGTGGGTAATCCTGTGGTTGATATAGTAGCAAATGACATTGAAGAAGCAAAGATTGATTATCTGGTGGAGTCTAAGAAATTGGACAAGGTTATTGATGATGCACCATCCAACAGTCAGTAGGTTGATTAGTTAGAGAAGAATAAGGGAAAAAAGGCAGAAGTGGTGGTTACCACTCTTCCAAAACCACCTCCTCCATTTCCCCATCAGTTGAAGAAGAAGGCCGATGACATAAAGTTTGGCAAATTTATAGCTATGCTTAAGCAGTTGATGATTAATCTGCCATTGGTGGAGGCATTGGAGAAAATGCTCGGGTATGTAAAAATCATGAAAGATCTCATCACGAAGTAGTGGTCAATTAGTTTTGAGCTAATGGACAATCTCCATCATTATGGTTCTATTTCCATAAGGTCTCTGGTGCAAAAAAAAAAAAGCAGATCCAAGAGAATTTACTATCCGATGCACTATTGGGCCTCTTAACTTTGCAAAAGATCTATGCGAATTGGGATCTAGCATCA
The DNA here is from genome assembly GCF_002878395.1 of Capsicum annuum. NCBI lineage: Eukaryota > Viridiplantae > Streptophyta > Magnoliopsida > Solanales > Solanaceae > Capsicum > Capsicum annuum. The sequence goes on along the minus strand of NC_061113.1, from coordinate 103,437,049 downwards.
ATCTGATGCCGCTAGCTATTTATAAAAGGTTGGATTTGGGAGACCCCACATCGACCAATATATGACTTGTGATGGCAGATAGGTCGGTAAAATGACCTGAGCCATATCATGTTTTCACGATACTCTCAGTCAATCCATAATCCTTAGACTTTAAATAGTATTACGACTCAGTAAATCTCCATGATCTCATGAACTCAATCAGTTGTCAGATATCAGTAATATTCCGCTAGTCAACGGAATTTAGTAAATCAGTCCATGTTCAGTTCAGTAAATCATGTTTAGTGTCCATTCATATGGGAGTAGAAATTAGAACTGAGTGAACCCAAGGATGGGGATATATACTCAGTAAATCTATGACTGATATCTATACCTGTACACTGAATAAAATACTGAATAATGTAGAAACATGTACTGAAAGGCCATAAGGTTTAATACTAAACATAACATGGTTCAGCAGATATGCCCCTTATGTGGTTGTACACAGCATAGCCAAGATGAGTAAGTTCGCTTCAGGGGTAAATAATAGCATGGTGAATGAGTACAGATCCACCATGCTAAATAGTAATATGAATTTAGCCAGACTTATGACCCATGCTCAATAGCTAAAGGAGCAGAAGATTAAGTAGAGGGAAAAGCACAATAAGAAAGCTAGGACAGGTAGCTTTATTTTAGTCAGCCTAAATCAAAAGAAGGAAACCATTCTCAATTTAATCCTAAGTCATCATGTCTAGCTCCTTCTTCAGCCAGTGCTCTAGCTCCTAATTTTAAAGATAGAGTGCCAGGCTCTAAGTCTCAGGGTAGTGTTAGCAATACCCAAACTAATCCCCTATATTAGACTTGTGGTAAGAACCACAAGGGTGCTTACAGAGCTGGTACCGATGTCTATTTTGGTTGTGGCAATCCAGGCCACAGAGTTAGAGATTATCCTCAGTTGGGTTATTAGGGTCAACAAAAACTGTTCCATAACTCAGTTCGGTCATCCGAACAAGCAGGGTGCCAGTTCTAGTGCTACTAGTGGGCAACGCCCAAATCATCTCTATGCTATCCAGACCGGACAGGATTAGGAAAATTCTCTTAATATAGTTATTGGTATGTTATAGATCTTTCATGTACTTTTTTATGCTTTGCTCGATCCAGGAGCTTGTTTGTCTTTTGTTACTCCCTATATAGCAGTTGATTTCAGAATCAGTCTTAAAATTCTAACAGAGCCCTTCTCAGTCTCTACCCCAGTGGGCAAAACCATCATAGGCCGATGGGTATATAGGAACTGCCCAGTACGATATTTCAGAAAGTGACTTTAGCAGACTTACTCAAATTAGAGATGACTGATTTTAATTTTATTCTCAGCATGGATTGTCTTCATTTCTTCTATGCCACAGTCGACTGTAAAATTAGAATTGTCCAGTTTTAGTTTCTAAATGAACTCATCCTTGAGTAGAAGGGTAGGGTATCCTCTTTCAAGGGTCAGCTTGTTTCTTACCTTTGGTCAAGGAAAATGATATCTAAAGGATGTGTCTATCAATTTGTTTGAGTTAAGGACACTAGTTTCAAAACTCCCATCCTTGAACCAGACCCAGTAGTGAATGAATATTTAGATGTCTTTCCCAAAGATCTACTAGGCATTCCTCTCAAAAGGGAAATAAACTTCGGTATAAACCTTTTTCCAGATACTCAGCCTAACTCTATTCCACCATACAGAATGGCACCAGCAGAACTCAAAGAATTGAAAGAACAGTTGAAAGATCTCTTAGATAAGGGATTCATCAAATCCAGCATTTCCCCATGGGGCACACCAATCTTATTCGTGCATACAAAAGATAGTTCTCACAGAATATGCATTGATTATCATTAACTCAATAAAGTCATGGTCAAGGAGAAGTATCCTCTTCCCAAAATTGATGACTTGTTTGACCAACTTCAGGGTGCCAGTTATTTCTCTAAGATAGACCTCAGATCAGGCTACCATCAGCTAAGAGTTAGAGAATGTGATATTCAAAAGACCATTTTTTGTACTCGGTATGGTCACTTTGAATTTCTAGTTATGTCCTTTGGTCTTACCAATGCCCCAGAAGCTTTCATGGACTTGATAAACCGTGTGTTCAAGAAGTACTTGGACATGTTCATCATAGTCTTTATAGATGATATTCTGGTCTATTACCACATAGAGCACGATCATGCAGACCATCTCAGAATAGTACTTCAGACACCACAGATCATCAGCTATTTACCAAATTCAGTAAGTACAAATTTTGGCTAAGTCCAGTATCATTTTTTGGTCACATCATTTCCAGTGATGGCATTAGACTTTATCCTTAAAAGGCCGAAGTAGTAAGAAACTAGCCAAGACCTATCTCATTAGATATTAGGAGTTTCTTGGGTTTGGCTGGCTATTACAGATAGTTTGTTGAAGGATTTCCATCTATTGCATCTCCAATGTCCAGATTGGATTAAAAGAAAGTCAAGTTTCAGTGGCAGACCCTTGCAAGAAGATTTTTTAAGAGTTGAAGACTCAAATTACCTCTGTCCCAGTCTTATCTCTTCCAGATGGTTTAGATGGGTTTATGGTGTGGTGTGTTGCATCCAGAGTAGGTTTGGGCTCTATCTTTATATAGGATGGTAAGGTTATAGCCTACGCCTCCAGAAAGTTTAAACCCCATAAGAGGAATTGTCCTACTCATGATCTTGAGTTAGCAGCCTTAGTCTTTGCCTTGAAGATTTAGAGGCATTATCTCTAAGGATTTCATGTAGATGTCTACACAGATCACAAGAGTCTTTAGTATGTCTTTTCTTAAAAAGATCTCAATGTTCATTAGAGAAGGTGGTTAGAGATCTTAAAAGACTATGACATGAGTGTCCTCTATCACCCGGGCAAGGCTAATGTAGTAAACGATGCTCTCCGTAGGCTATCCATGGGTAGTGTTTCTCATGTGGAGGATAGTAAGAAGAAGTTAGCTTAAGAAGTCCATCAGTTTGCCAGACTAGACATTTTTTTAGTTGATTCTTCAGAGGGTGGTGTATATATTCTGAGTAGTTTAGAATCATCTCTAGTCTTCGAGGTTAAAGGAAAGTAAGATAGAGATCCCAGCCTTGTCAAGTTAAAAGAGTTAATTCAGGATCAGAAAGTAGAGGTTTTCTCCCAAGGGGGAGATAGTATTTTGCGTTGTCAGGGTCATCTCTGTGTTCCAAGTATAGATGAATTAAGGTAGCGAATTCTTGCAAAAGCGCATGGCGTGCACTACTCTATTCATCCAGGGGCCACAAAGATGTACCGCGACTTGTAGGAAATCTATTGGTGGAGTGGGATGAAGAGAGACATTGCAAAGTTTATGGATAAGTGCTCTACATATCAGCAAGTTAAGATAGAACATTAGAAGCCTAGTGGGTCCATGTAGGAGTTCAGTATTCCTACTTGGAAGTGGGAAGTTGTGAATATAGACTTCATGATGAGTTTTCTTTGAAATCATCATCAGAATGATTCAGTCTGGGTCATTGTAGACAGAATGACCAAATTAGCCCATTTTCTTCCAGTTCATACCTATTATTCAACCGAGGATTATGCCAAACTCTATATCAAGGAGTTGGTCAGATTGCATAGTGTTCTATTATCCATTATCTCAGACAGAGGTACCCAGTTTACCTCTTAATTCTGGAAAGCATTCTAAAAGGGTCTCGATACCTAAGTTTATCTTAGTATAGCCTTTCATCCTCAAATAGATGGTCAAGCAGAAATGACCATTCAGATTTTAGAAGATATGATAAGGGCGTCTGCAACTGATTTCAAGGGAATTTGGGATGACCACTTGCCTTTGATTGAGTTTGCATACAAAAACAGCTATCATTCCAGTATTTAGATGGCTCCATTCAAAGCTCTCTATTGTAGGAGATGTAGATCTCTAATTGGTTGGTTCAAAGTTAGTGAGGCCTTAGTCATAGGTCCTAACTTAGTATTCGGCACCTTAGAAAAAGTCCAGTTAATCAGAGAAAGACTCTGGGCTGCTCAGAGCTGATAGAAGTCTTATACAAATGTTCTTGGAAAAGACCTCAAGTTTGATGTTGGTGATTATGTCTATCTAAAGATCTCTCCCATAAAGAGAGTGAAGAGAATCGGCAAGAAGGGAAAGCTCAATCCCCGATATGTCAATCCCTTCAAGATTCTCAGTCATTTCGGCAAGGTAGCTTGTAAGCTCGAATTGCCTTCAGATCTAGCCTCAGTTCATCCAGTCTTCCATGTGTCTTTGCTAAAGAAGTATAAAGGTGATCCACCAGTAGTACTCCTTATTCAGAGCATTGATGTTTAGAATAGTCTCTCTTATGAAGAGATTTCATTTGAAATCTTAGACTATCAAACTCGTAGATTGAGGAACAAAGAAGTCTCTCTAGTTAAAGTTCTTTGGAAAAATTAGTCCATCAAGGGAACTACTTAGGAAGCAGAAGCATACATGCGTACCAAGTATCCTCACTTCTTCTCTGCCAACTTAGATCAAGCTCAAGGTAACAGTTCTCCTTAAGCTTACTCAGTTTTATGATCAGTGTTCATCACGAACTTGGTATTCAGTTTCATGTTCATGTTCCTATTATAATCTTGGTATCAACTACCATTGCATATTTAGTCATGCATTCATGTATCAGCTTAGCTATATAATTACGCATCAGAAATGCATTCTCATTATGAGAAACTTAGTTCCTCAGAACGTTCACTCATGCATTCATAAATCAGTTACACATGCATTATATATGCATGTTCAGTATATTATGTTCATCTTGTTAGTCATGAGATCATATTCCAGTTATTCATGTTCAGTTCATGTTCAGCTTATTGTTTCCCCTCTCAGTCAATCTCATTCGAGAAAGAATGTTCTTAAGGGGAAGATATTGTAATACCCCAAAGATTTCTAGTAAATTTCATTCCAAGAATGACTACTATTATCTTCTGAAGTGAAGGATAATTATTCCATGAGGAATAATCAAGATTTTTTATTTTTTGTCATGTGGAAAATTTAATAAGCTTTCCATCGATATATGATTTGCTTAAATCTAATAACCGGGTAAGAAGTCATGACTATTTCAAGTTCCCTTCATAAAACAGCACCATATTAGCCAGTGGCGTGCAACGCCAAAAGAGGAAATGGCATTTGATAATTTCTAGTAGGTGTCCGCAATTATGGCGCGTTGCGCCAACACTCAAATTTAGAATAGTCTTTTTTCCAGTGTCTCAGCACGATTTCCCCTATATCCTGCCAAAGTTCCAGGACATGAAGGATGGGGAAACGCGATTGCTCAGCATCACGCTATTCCTAAGTTTCCCAATTGTCAAATTCAAGTGACACGGCAAGATAGCACCGCATCGAGCTAGGGGTTCAATTCGGGAATTTTTTTACTGAAATTACAAGATGCGTCCAGAGTTAAAAGGGTCAATTTACCACCTCTATTTAAGCCCTTTAACACATGATTCGGCCATTTTTCACCCAAATTACACCTTTTTCTCTCAAGATTCTATCAAGAACAATCTAGGGTTTTCCTAGAAAATCCAATTTCAAGAAGGCTTCACCATCAATCTTCACGAAATCACAAACTAAGGTATGCATAGTGTTTATTCATGGACTTTTTTGTCCATGAAGCCCAAGAATCGCTTTTTTAAATTCAAGTTATGGATTTTCTTATGAATTTTATGATTGGGCTACTTATGACTATCACATGTTTGATGAAATGCTTCAATAAATGTATCATGATGATTATTATGTATTCAAGTAAGTCATGCTTTGTCAGTTTCCTTCCATCTAGTCCTGGGGGTACTTGTACCCAAAACATTAGTTGTGTACCTAGAGCCATGTCATGTTTTTATGATACTCTAAGTCAAGCCATGATCTTTAAACTTCAGACAGTCTTATGACTCAGGAAATCTCCATGATCTCATGAACTCAGTCAGTTTTCAAATATTAGTAATATTTTGTCAGTCAACGAAATTTAGTAACTCAGTCCATGTTCAGTTTAGTAAATCATGTTCAGTGTCCATTCAGATGGGAGTAGAAATTAGCATTGAGTAAACCCAAGGATGGCGAGACACACTATCAGATGAGGGTGTGATCTTTAGCAGTCATCCTTGCATTCCAGAACTATGTATCCAACATAGGTTGAGACATCAACACTGTCAATAAAGGTTAATAGGGTGGATAAGCACTGTCAAATAAAGGCCCTACCATTCTTGTATTGGGGATACTATCAGATGAGGGTTGCCCACAGCTTGTCCTTACCAGTGGCGCGTTATTTATACCCTTCCAATTGGGGTTACAGATTGGAACCCATCTCAGCCATAATGGCGTATCAAGGGCATATCAGTTAAATACTACCTTCCATAATTTTTGTACCAGTCTTAGTAAAAGAACTAAGATAGTTCGTCAGATTTAATAATGTCAGATACAGTTGACTCAGATGTAGTATGGAACTTAGATAGTTCCACCAGATTTAGGACTGTCAGATACAGTCACCCAATTTATCAGTTACATTCAGATACAACTATTTATGCTATCAGATATATCAATTTTTAGTATTTCATGTCATCAATATTCATATTTAGTAATAACGATATCACAGAGTCAGTTCAGTTACGTATTTATATATATATTCTCACAATAATGTTAGATAGTCAGCTAGCATTATTCATGTGTGTTAACCCTTGCATTATCCTAGCTCATATGTATACTCAGTACATTCTATTGTACTAACGCATTTGCACTATGGTTCTTTATTTTTATGTTACACCATAGGTTCAGAGACACGAGTTCTAGATCAACAATAGATTCCAGTCTCAACAGCTAGAATAGAAGTGAGTCCTGATCCTTCGAGGACATGATTATTTCTCTACTATTTCATTAATTAGTTATTATTTGGAGTTAGTTAGGGACATTCCCATTAACTTCTTATTCAGATTATTCAGATAGTAGAGGCGTTCAGACTAAATGCAGACTATTATGTTTAGGACTTCAGTGTTTGTAGTTTTGTTTTAGGTATTCTATTACCCCACACAGATGTTATCTCATCCATGTTATGCTTAGTATTGAACCTTATGATCTTTTAGGGTATGTTTTCACATTATTCAGTATTTTATTCAGTGTACTTGTACAAATATCAGTCATGGGTTAGCTTGTGGTCCTTTGGGGTCATGAGCACCGTGTAGCATTCTAGTTCATCAAATCAGGGCATTACAGCCGATAGAGGTAGATGAGACTTTGACATATATTTTGAGAGATAAATCATTGTGTTGAACAAGAGATTCAGAAATGGATATTGAAGATCTTCAGTGTCATCCATCAATGTCATTAGTTCTATCAAGCCATTCGCAGGTAAAAGTTAGTTTTGATGGTGTTCAACAGGTTTTTTTGTAAGTTATAGAGTGTGAAATTTTTTTTGTGTGGGCCAGGCATATTTCTATGTTATATCCTTAGAGCAGGACATGGTGCATGGATTTACTAAAGGATCATCATTGCCAATCTATTTAGTTTTGGAGCACTTAATAGTAGCTAGGTCTTTTTTTTATCATATTATATATTATATGAGAGCCATCAAGAGAGAATGTATTGGGACTTATAGAACTAGCGGAAAGTGTCCAAGTTATCATTATAGTGTTATTAGTATTTTATCCGAGAGTGAGGATCCTTTTGATAAAGATAAACTTCATCCGTAGCACATCAACTATAAGCAGGTAATATTTACGACTATGAATAATTGTTATATTAGTAATAGTGATCGTAGTAGGTTGATTCCCCATTATATCTTGCAGAGTTTTTATAAGGGTCTTTAGGCCATGGCAACCATTATAGATTAGAAGAACAGTATCTCAAAGCATTCTAGGATCTTGTGGTGGTTGTGTCGAGATGGAACATTAATTCAGAGAGTGCCCCAAACATGATTTTATTATTCAGAAAGAGTTAGAATAAATTCCTTGCAAGTCTAGAGTTCTTAAGAAAAGCTATAATGTGAGAAGAATGAACATTATTCTAGAGAGTGCTCTCGATATCAGATGGCTAGTCATTTGGGGTTAGTTTGTGTTTTTTGCCTATTATGGCGACTGGAGTTTGCTATGATGGTAGAAATATTAGTTACTTATTTAAAGAGTATTTTTGACATGGGATTGCTATTCATTCAGATCAACCTTATGATGTTGTGGCACCTTTGGTTTGAGATACTATGCTTGGCGCCACGATTAATAATTCAATAGGTCGGTCCAAGTTTGGACCTATTTAGATATATTCTACCTTAGGTCTATCATGTATGTGATTGTGGATTCACCATGATTGGTGTATTTTTATTGCCCATATTTACCTTTTTTTATTTATGTGTAGTAGGATTTTTGTACCCATTGATTATTATATGCCTTGATGAGTTCATATTAGTTATTGAATTCATTATTAGATAACTACCTCCATGATATATTTCTTTTTCTAGTGTGAGGAGAAGACCTATATTCATATTTCCTCCCTATAGGTGTAGCATTTGGGTTTATGTCCCATTTATTTTGACATATTTGCCTTATTGTGGCCTTTGATTGGTATTTTCTATTGATTTTCATTTTTTTTACCACCTATTCAATATATTGATATTTATTATGTTGTTGATACTGAAATTATTTAAAGTAATTGATCCTTGTTGGGTAGTTATTTAGACTAGTATTATCAATTAAGAATTCTATTCTTTATGGTTCATATTCGTGTCTTGAGCAGTTGTTGTTCAATTTGATGATTTTTTCCATATAGTAAAGTGAGGTTGATTGTTTCCCTCTCTTTTTAGATGTATTAGTTTGATTGTGCTAGTGAAGGTAAGATGACCTTTTATGCTTTTGTATGATTCTAGAGTTGGAAATTTAGTTATATTTCCTATTCTTGACTTTGGGATTCTTACACATGCCTCCTAGATATGAAGGTTTTTATACTGGCTATCTCTTTCTATATAGTCCATTTTGAGATTGACCAGTTTGGGGTCTGTTCATCGCTTATTGATTTTTCATCACCCAATAGTGGTCTTGATATTAATATTGAGATGTCCTGGATTTACCTCTTAGATTAGTTGTCTTTGCATACTTGTGATGGTCTGCTCTTGGTACGAGTATGGATATTAAATGCTTCTTTCTTTCCGTGATATTATTTTGTATTAAGTGAAGTGGGAGAGAGAGGTAGGTAGTCTTTCCTGAGATCACTTCATGAGTTAGAAAAATAGGAACTCTTTATAATGAGTTGTTTGGTACATTTCTAGTTGGTGGCACTAATGTCAATATTGGTGCATTATTCCTCGATGATGTAAATCATGGTTTGTTTGAGTTATGATTGCCCTACTTGGTTGGATTAAGGAAATCTCCATTTAAGAGTTTGTTCGACTTAATGGGGCTTGGTGGAATGTTTCTCCTTGTTAATATATGCCTATAAGTATTCTATTTCTAGATGGAATGTTCGACTTATTACTTTTTTCTAAAGTTACATTTCTCTGAGTTGCTAGAGTTTTACCACTGCTAGTGTTGTTTGCACCATTGGGTATTTTTTAGCATATTTTTATAGTTCATGCCCTCCAGTAGATATAGAGTGGGTTATTGGCAGTTTCAATCGGTGATTTATCCTTATACATGATTTCTATTTGTGGCTATATTTTGTGTCCTCTATCAGATATAGAGTTCGTTGTTTATGTTGTTAGTTGATGGTTTATCCCTGTGGTGATTTTGTTCGTCATCTATGTTTTGATTTTTGCTTGGTATGATTTTGCTCGGATATGTCAGATTTGGATACTAAAGTCAATTTGAGTAGTTGACATTAATATAAACTTATTGGCTAGTTTGGAGTTGACGCCTTCGAATGACCATTTGGAAGTTATAATAGTGTTTGAGTATGACTACCTATCCGTTATCAGGTTTGGTTTAGGTAGTTGAGATCGAGCGATTCAGCCTTGGTGTTGAGATTTCTGCTTAGAGTTGTAAGGCTTGTATGCAACCTTTGTTTTAACTTTGCCTTAGTTTGGATTTTATTTATAGGCTAGTTAAGCCTACTCCATGGTTGGCTATTTGGTCTTCTCGACTTTAGATGGATTATGGTTGATAAGTTTTCACATGATTGCCCATGGACCTAATATTGGTTCCTTCTGGGTTTTTAATATTCTCTAAGAATTCTTGATGATTTACTTAGTAGAAGTTGTATACTTGAGTTGGATTCATTATGAGTTCATTCTTGGTTGATGGGACAACCTAGAGTGGATCAATAAGTGTTGAGTAGTTATGCCTTGGTTTTATAGATTTTAGTTTTGATTACCATCTGCACTAGTTGTACAATTGGCATAGAATGTATTCCTTTATTATCTTCATTTGAGTGACCAGATAGAGCCTTATTGGATTATTCTCATGTTTGTTATGTGGACTTTTTGCGGGTTAGCTTCATTTCCTCGAGTTTTCTATAAAGAGATTGTGTGGAAATGACTTAGGTGATTTTTCTCTTGGTTTAGAGTGGATAAAAGATGTGGAATGGTGACGGAAAGTTATATTGGATTTGGAGTTGGTGGTAGGACTCATATCTTAGACCTGTTTTAGCTCGAATGAGCCTTTGTTGATTTGTGCGGTGTAAGACCCCATATTTCCATAGCTTATTTTAAATCTCAGTACATGAGTTATTCCATATAATTTTTTCTAAACACTCAGTATTTTTCAGTTTAGAGATTACCAATACATAGGAAATTTTGTCATCTTTCCAACAATATAAAGTTTACCCAAATCTGATACCACAGCGAAATGTTAGAGCTGTTTTTGTAAAACAATGTACCATTTGGTACACCAACGTATCCCGAAGAAGTGCCAAATGGCAATTATCTAAAACCAGTGAGCCAACGAGATAGGGTCGTGTCACGGTGAACTTTTGATGTGTGAGCTAATGCTAACACATTTAAGGCTTTTAACTAGAAATAATTGTAAAGTCTTAAGCAACTTTTATCATTTTTGATTGCTTTCTCTTTGATAATGCAAGAAAATCAAGATGCAAGAAAACCAAAGACAATAAGAGCAAAAGAGGTGAATTTGGAACAAGCGGCCATGAAAATATAGTTGACGACTTGTCTGATAAGTCATCAAATTTGTGATAAGTTATCAGATTTATCGTTAGTTGTAGACAGTGTGAGGAAGTTGGAGCAGAAGTGTGACGGCATCTCCTGATAAGCCGTCAGATGTCTAATAATCCGTCAAGAAAGCCATCCCTCAGAAGCAGAAGATTTTCTGACGACATATCCTGATAAGCCATCAGACATGTCATCACTCCAAAGCAGAAGGTAAAAATTTGAAGCATGCCTAATGACATGTTATGATAAGCTATCAGAACTTTGATAAGCCATCAGGCATGTCATTGTAGATAAGCAGAAGGCAAGAAATGGGAATCATGTCTGACGACATGGTCTGATAAGCTATCAGATCTCTGATAAGCCATCAGACATGTCGTTAGCTAAGGAGAAAATTTTGAATTTTTAATATTGTATTTTTCTTAAGTTATGGATATAAATAGCAGCTTTGAGGGTTTCATTGAAAGGAGGGGGCTTAACATTTTGAAATTAGTCCAAAGACTACTTTACTTCTCTTTGGTCTCTACACTTGGATTTTAATTGTCAATTCTTTGATTTAGTTGTGGGATATTCTTCTTGAATTTTGGAAGAGAATCAATTTATGATACATCTTTTGTAAGTTTAATAACTTTAAATTATGAATTCAGTTATTGTTATCGCTTTCTCTTTCATGTGGAACTAAAACCCACAACTAGAGTTATGGGATCTATGATTACTCTTGTATTGTCTTAATAGTTGGTTAGGGTTTGAGTGATTACGGGAACATCTTGATAATTATTTTGTATTAATTATTTTTTGTTGGTTGCAAATAATAGATCTTACCTTATGTTGATTTGCTCGAACTGAGAAATAAACTAAAAGTAGTGAATTATCAACGAGGATTTGGGAAGGTTAAGTTCCTATCTAATGATTAATGTTGTAACAAGATTAATCAACTTGAAATAAAATTAGTGTGAATTGAAGGTTAATAAGTTTGAGAGAATTAGGGAACTAAACATCTAGGTAGGTTGAGAAACACTTAGATGAACTGTCGATACTGATAATTTGGTATTTCCCATAAGTCACGATAATCCAATATTACAACTATTATTCAATGGAGGATTATTAATCATAGTGATCACAACTCTAGTTTCTCTATATCATTGATTTGAACTATTGAAATTTAAGCTATGAGTTCTAAGGCGAATTGAAGTGTTAATAACTTTTGTTCAATCATTAAAAAACCCTATTTTATCTTTTGGTATCATTTGTTTGAATTTAACTTGTAGCTATAGTTTCAAATTAGTTTTATCCCCACTCATATTGTTACTCGTGGATTCGACCCTAACTCCAAAGTTGGGTAAATATATTGATGATGACCGCCTTGCACTAACTTGATGTGTAAGTTGAGCATTATCAACTTTCAGGTCTCAACTAGTGGGAGACCGCGATTTCACTGCATCACGCCAAAGGCCAAAATGGCACTCGTCAATTTCCAATGAGGCTTCGTGATCCTGGCACATTGCGCCAAGGAAAATTGGGATTTCCAGCTTTTAGTTTTGAGTTTTTAAGTTCCTTTAGGGGTATTTGGGTCTTTTTCCATGAACCTAATTAGCCTAAAACACAAAATTTTACCCCAAAACAACCAAAGTAGTCATCATTATTTCAATTCCTCTCAAGAAATTTTAAAACCCTTTTTCTCAAGAACAAAAACCCTAGCTCTCAAATACAAGATCAAATCTCAAGAACTCACCATCAATTATCTCAAATTCTATATCCCAGGTATGTTAGGTATTCATCCTTGGGTTTCCTTCTACCCTTGGAGTACAAGAACCCTTTTTAAATTCTCAACTTAGTAGTTTCTTGAAATTCATATATCAATTAGGTTGTTTTCATGTTCATGTAGTTTGTATGGATTTCAATTCAAGATTTAATTATAGTTTTCATGAGTAAAAGAGAATATGTATGTAATTGTTGAAATCCCCATATTAATTCCCTTGAATTGTGAATTGATGAATGTAGTCATGATGCATTAACATGTTATTCTTACCCAATTAAAATATTATGCCTCCTAGGTGTTTGACAGAATTCTTAATTGAGTTAATTGTGCATTTTTGACCTATTGGTGACACTAGTGTTGAATCATGCCATTACTACATATTTAAAATTACTATCATGCTAAAGTTATGTCTTGCGAATGCTTGATGAAATGCTATGTGAATTGAATGGTGAAATTATGACATGTTAGCATGTATCCCCATTCATGTAAAAGTTCATGACTCCTAAGTGTTGGATGAAATGTCTCAAATGATTGCCCTGTGAATAGTTTACTATTGCCATGTTTCAAGTATTATCATGTTCTATTAGTATTGATTCTATCGAGTCCTGGGGGTATTCAATACCCAATAATTTAGCTATTTACTTGGAAATACAGAAGCCTTAGGAAAGTCTCAGTAATGTATGAATAGTAGAATTCAGTCACTTACAGAACTTATTGAAATCCATCCAATCCAGTCAGTCAATTCGATCAGTAATGGCTAAGTCAAGCCTAGTACATTCTAGTGATCAGTCCATTGTCCTTTTAGTTGGGAGTAGGATTCAGCACCGAGCAAACCCAGGGATGGGGGCATTTTTGCCAGTATAGGGTTTGACCCTTAGTAGTAGTTCCTATATTACAAAACTACGTAGCCAATATAGGGTAAGGTGCCTTCCTTCTAAAGTAGGTTTTACGCAACCATACATATATATTATGGGTCTTCCTGTTAGATTAGGGTTTACCCAGCCCTGTTACTTTTCCTTGGTAAGGTGCTAACACTCTTCCAACTGGGGTTACGGTTGGACCCCAACTCAGCTTATATCGGGGTATGTTATTTAGATGAACACTCCTACAGTTATAGTTTCAGTTTAAGACCCAGTATAGAACTCAGTTAAGTTCTATAGAATTAGGACTTTCATAAATAGACACCCAATTATCTATAATCCATAGTCACTAAGTTATCAGACCTCATTATTCGATTTCAGTATGATCCCGGATATAGTGTATGTAAATAGTATTATGTACTCTGTGTTTATAGTAGTCTCAGTTTTTTATGCACTCTCATCCAGTCATGTTCATACCATTCAGTCAGTTATCATCTTATGCATATAAACCCAGTTATACCAGCCAACCTCACATAGCATTCCAGTAAATTCAAAGAACTGACGCATACCATTTTTTGCGCTATGATGTTTTATATCATAGGTTCAAACGTGAGGGCTCCCAAGCATACTTTGCAGTTCAGATCATTAGCAGTGACTACAGTGGTGAGTCTTTTTATTTCGAGGACTGAGTTATTCTCTCCAACATTCTAGTAGATTTATTTATTTTAGTTATTGGACATAGTTGGGGATTTGATCCATCACTCCCCATTCAGATAGTTAGAGGTTTTAAGACTAGATTATTTCAGACAGTTGTTCAGTTTTCTTTTCAGTATTTTAGTATTTGATTTTTAATATTTGTGAAACTTATGGCCTTTCAGTTATACTTCCATATTATTATAGTATTACTATTCAGTGCTCATAGTAGATACCATTCATGGGTTAGCTTGTTGTCCCTCAGGACCGTAAGCACCATATGACCCTCAAGGTGTACTCTCGGGGTGTTACATACGGGTATCGAGATAGTATCAGTGTGTTGTAGTTTAAATTTATGCACATAAACTTTTTTAGGTTTAGATGAAGGCCAATTGGTAGTTGAAGTTGAGTTTTGGCTATTTGGAAAGTGAAGTGAGAGTCCGATTGAAAAAGTGATACCTATAGCAAAATCCCTTAGAAGTGTTGTCTCATCATAGAGGTTATCTGGGAAGTCGTGCTCTTAATATGTGAGCCCAGTACCTCATCCCTCCAAGCTTTTGAGATCTTTCTATCCACTGACTTTTAGGGACGATAGTCCTTTTAGTTGTAGATACCATAATGACCCTATAGATCATTTCCTTGATTTTAAAGTATTCTGGCATTTCAAACCTTTCAACAGTGGTTACAAGTCACTTATGACATGCCAGAACAATCGGTTCCTAGATTGGACATGTCATATGTATTTTAGGATCATTTTCCTATTTTGTAGCTTTTGTTGGTTAGCATTTGGTCTCGAACCAAAACTCCTAGTAGATGACCTCAGATGCAAATTCTAATTGTGTCAACATCTCCGAAATATTGATCTTAGGCTTGGTAGACATTTGGTTTGGGTCCCAAGGCACTCAAACTCACTTTGACCTATTGGTCGGAAAGTTAAAAAACTAAAGATTTAGGTGTAGGACCCACATTTGCTCAAAATTACCTTGGATAGAAAATTCAACTTCTCCATTACATTCAAAATGTCAAATTTAGTGTGGTTACATAGTTCATTGGTGTTTTTGGTGTTCCAAATAAATCTCAAGACCCTGTAAAAAAACTTATTTCTATGTTCAGCTGATATCTAATAGGCCATCAATCGCACACCAAGGGCCGCAGTTGCAGTACCCTTGGAAGAGGGGATAATGCGATCGCACTAAGGTTTGTGTCAATTGGAAAACCTACTCTGGATGCCATGTAGAGCGAATGTACATCAATATTTGTGATTGCAACATTCGAGTATCTCGTAAGGGTATAAATAGTCCCTTTATGTTGCGAATTAGATCATTATTCACCTATCTCTTGAGAGAAAAAAACCCTAAAGGGTAAAATATATTAAAAATTGAGCTTACTGGTGATTTCGAAGGTTGTTTAACATCAATTTTTGTGATTATCATCAAATTTAATGTAAGAAATCACTTTTTTCTTAGTAGAAATCCTTGTTTATTTTCCCAAAACACCAATATATTAAACGCTTTATTTAGCCCCAATTTATCTTGGTTTTTACACATTTTTAGAGAGTTATGATTCCTTGAGCATATAAGAATGTACGGTTGGTCTTGGAAATGTATTTTCCATAAGTGAGACCCACATGGGGATTTGGGTCTTGTTTTTGGACCTGAAGCATAATGGTGCAATATAGGTATTTTTATTCTCGTTTTGATAAATAGATTATGTTTTGATAGCATGAAGGCTTTTCTAGATTTACATATGATTCAATGATTTGAGGTTCGGCTTTAAGGTAGGATTTTGTCTACTCCTCTTTGTAAGATGAAGCATGTTATTAAATACATATGGATGTGAATTTAAGATTGATTAAGGGTAGAATAGCCTTTCTTGATTATTGAAGTTTTGGAATTAGATGAGAATTTTGACCCGCATGGTGAAATGCTTATTACACTTTTAGAATTATATTGCCTTTTCCCTAGATTAAACTAATATATAGAATGGACATGATATGATATGATGTATGGTTAGGGATGTTGTTTAAACATTGGAAGTAAGGATAGTATGGTTAACCTCATTTGGACTATTCTAATGATCTTGAAATCGTAATTAAGGTAGAGTTGACTAAATTGTACATATTTCTAGGTGGAATTCCTGTCTTAGAAGTGATTATGACTTATGTACCATCAAGAAGTAAATTTACATACCTTAGCTTAGTCCGGGGTATAAATTTCCTAAATAAGGAATTTGAGGATTTGAAGTGGGTTCTTTTCGCCCACCTTAGGCCAAGAATTGCGTAAGCACATGTAGACTTACTTACGGATGTTAAAAATAGTTGAGAGTAGTAAGACTTTTGTGTATGGTTACTTCGTAACTTAGTGATTCATGAACATATTTTCCCCAGATAATGATTAATGGCCCACGGCCATGATATAGGATGTGATATTTGGCCGATAGATATGATATTTTTTAGAATTATTATTTATGGCCTAGTTATATATTTTGCCTCCTAGATATGAGATGCTTATTGATATTATGCCACCTAGAAGTTAGATGCTTATTGATATTATGCCTCCTAGATATTAGATTCCTCAAAGATGTAAGATGCTTATTGATATTATGCCTCCTAGATATGTGATGCCTCTTAGATATAGATTCTCCTAGATGTGAGATGCCCCATAAAAGTGAGATTCTTATTGATATTATGCCTCCTAGATATGATATGCTTATTGATATTATACCTCCTAGATGTGAGATAATTACAAATATGCTTTATGGATTATAGGTATGTTATACCTCATATATATATTATGTCTTATACATATGAGATGTCTTACAAATATGATTATTAATATGAGTTCTAGATACGTACATGGGCCTAAGGCCGTGATTGTGATATTTGTTGGATATCCGAGAAGTGTTTATCCTTGTAAATGATGTAGTTGTAGTTTATGTATATACTGAAGTGTTTGGTCCCATTGTTTGAATACTGGTGATTACATGCACAGATTTAGTACATTCCTGATCAATATATAAGTAAATGATATGATTGTAGAAAAAATATGATGTTATTACGATCTTTCCTAAATAACTGTTAAAGCCCACTCTTCACCTTAAAAAATATTTCTTTATAATAATAACTACCTATTTTAAGGAATAACATATATGTAAAAGAGTTTTATAATTTTGTTTTAAAGATTTTCCAGAGACAGATTCTTGTTTATGATTTGATACTACTAATTATTCCGGTTATGAGAAATTCAGAGTCATCTACACTTTTATAATGATTTAGTCCAGAAGTTCACTCCGAGAAATGTATTTATAAATTTACACTCTTTTGAGCCATGGCTTTGGCATGTTCCTACTATATCTATGTACACATCTTTGCAATATGGGACGGAGGAAGATGTTGTATAGATGATATAAATTCCAAGTAAAACCTGATAGTAGATTATAGTATTGATTTTATATATGTGTATATTGATGATATTTCTAATGTTGATGATATTGAGGACATTATGATAAATATATTGATACTCAGTGTGATCGAATGATATTGTGAAGACGATATTGATAACTGGCAAGGCCAGGGAATTATTATGATGGTATACCTAACAATGATGGATGATGATTATATAGATGTGCCTATGTGTACAACTATCGGTTCTAATTTGGCTAGCCCTATGTATGGCCATTATATACTCGACAAGGCTGAATGATAATTATGATGGTGATGGTTATGATTATGATGATGATAATATAATCTTTGGACCGGTTATGATATTGTGGATTCTGTTACTTTCATCCTTGCATGTGCATTCCCTATCACCAGCATGTACTTATATCTATTAGTCCATATGGGGGTGGGGGTTTCATAGGTAGGGCTTTTGACTATGCCTTGTGGTGTGTTGTATGTTGATTAAACCTTCCTAGCCTAGGGAGGTAGGGGCACATGATAGGCTCGGCTAGGTATTTAGTTATCCGGACTAATCGGTTACTCATGTTGTTTTTTGTAGTGTTATTATGATTGTTATAATCATTGTTATGGCTAGTTTATGACAAATTGGTTATTGATTCGGTTTTGAGATTTGAGGTATGATTCTTGCCTTTTCTATCTTATGATTTCATTACTATGCATGATTAGCATATAATTAAATGTATGAATTAGAAACCCTGAGTATACTAGCACTAGTTCCTTCAATGATTATGAGGTTTTAAAAGTTGGTCTTATGATTTAGGATATACTTCGTGTTGACCTTATTTATGTATATATTTGTATATCTCGCTATATGAAGCTATGGTATCACCGAATATCCCTTCCTTCATTTATTCAAATTGTATATTCATTCCTTGGCTTTGTATACTATTATATATTCTTTTTCCCTATTTGTATATTGGCCAGGGATGTAGGGTATATTGTTAAGATTCTTATGTATGGATAGAATGGTATAGTTCATCCTTGATACTTCCTTAGCCTTATTATGCTAGTTTCGTGGCTATGAGTAGAATAGTTTCCCTTACTCTCTCACTAGCTTTATTATGTGATTGTTATACATTTGGATATGATTTTTATTCTTTTTATATGTTATATGTATCTGCATTATCTTTGTAGATCAGTTGGCGGTTTTCTTCTGAGTACTACGTATTTTGTACTCATACCACACTTCTGCAGCTTGCAGATTATAGTATGGGTTATCGCCATTCATGTGTGTGTCATATGGAGCAACAATGGTTCGGAGACATAGAGTGTGCTCCTGACATTCAGAGTATTACTTTCCTCCTTATATACTAGACAAGTCTCTATTTTGTATGTAGATATGATTCTTATAAACTAGACTAGTCTCTTGTCCCGATGATGAAAAACTAGACATAAATAAATAGAAGAAAAATGGTAACTACAACTCAAAGAGCTCACCTAATCTCCCAAATCAACCTATATCATTGTCGAATCAACGGTGAAAAATAGTACTCGGTTCGGCACCAAAATGGTAAAGAAATTTAGTATGAGAAAGAAATCATGGGTACTCAGTAGGCATCATTGGCCGACTGAGCTAAATCATGATATAAGTATGATAAAATACAAGATAAAATAGGATAAGTCAGAGTAAAACGGGGAAAACTGAAAAATAAGCTCCATCACCAATGTACATAAATAATTATATATATAAAAAATAGTGACATAATTATAAATCCACTATAACTAAAAGTTTGGCCACTATAATCCAATAATTGCGGAAAATTTAATCACCCAATGTAGTCCCCTATAAGCCTGGAGGATACAATCAAGGGAATTGTGATACTGAAAAATCATATGTTATCACTACCATGACGTAACCAAGAATCCATCCTAACTGTATAATCTCCTACAAAATCTCCAATACCAAAGTTGAACCAAAACTTAATAGTATCATCATTATTAATATCATTTGTCAGACTTGAATCAAAACATATATTATCAATATCATCATCAACTGCCCGACTCAAATCGAAACTTATATTTATAAACTATATCAAGGGACCTTCTCAACAAACCACATCGATTAACTAACTCAAACGACTAAACTAATGAACTATAACTATACTAATCTTTTTACTCATATCTATACATCATAACAAGAATCATAACCATAAGTGATATCAGTACCCACATCCAAGTACCACACTAATGCCATGTCTATCTAGTCATGCCAATAAATATGCCCATGGGGTAAGTCAATAGTCATATTAATAAGTTATATCAATAATTAAATATCTTAGTCATTAATCTTATCTATAAGCCATTAATCACATCTATAAGACTTTAATCATATGAACAATCCATTAAAGATATCTATATGCCATTGTTTATATCTAAAAGTCAATCAAAATTTTTATGTACATAGGCCACATCATAAGCAATATCACTAGCAATACCCAAAATTAGCATGAATCTTTCAATATCCATCTAAAATACTCAATAAATATATTTAATCTACTCAAGTCCCAAACAAAACATCAATAAGTGTATATCATGCAAAGATAAGTCTACAAGGCAATCAAAATTTATAACGCCCCTAATTTGTACCCCGGATGCTACACAGTGCTTACGACCCCGTAGGACCACAAGCTAACCCATGATTAATATCTACTATGAGCACTGAAACATGATACTGTAATAAATATAGAAAAATAGGCTGAAATGCCATAAAGTTCAAAACCAATAAATACTGATGAAGTGTATCAACTGAGATAACAATTTATAAAACTGAACACTATTTGAAAACTAGTCAAAAAAGCCTCTAATCTGAAACTGTCAGAAAGTGGAGTTGATGGGACAATCCCCCAACTAACTCCATCTACTAAAATACTGAGTCTACTATAGTAATGAAATGAAAGAATATCCTCGAATGATGAGTACTCACTGCTAAATATACTGGTGGCTAAATCTATATCTATCTATATGCGGTCAGGAACCTAAGCATTCGAAATTATGATATAGGACATCATAGCACAAAGAAAGAGTATGCGTCAGTAAGTGGAATGTACTAGTATGCTAGATGGGGTAAGGCTGAATGCAAGGGTTCATATGCATAAATAATAACTGACTGCATGATATAGAGTAACTGAACATGAGAGTACATGAATAACTGATACTACTGTAAATACTGAGTATGGTCTACTGTGCATATAAATAAATACTATGACTAAGCTTATCTGAAGCTAAGTCCTGAGTTCTGATACTGAATAACTGATATCTAAAATTATTGATACTTGTTGACTGTATTTGACAGCCATGCTTCTGTATAACTGAACTGAGTTTTATTCTAAAGACTGAAACTAAGACTGTGGGTGGTAATCATCTAATCGACATGACCCAAATAGGATAACTGAGTTGGGGTCCAGCCTGTGACCCCAGTTGGAAGGATGTCAGTACCGTGCAATGGGTAAAGACACTAAAGAGTTACCCTCATCTAGCATGTACTATAATGAGAATGGTGAAACCCTCATCTGGCAGTTTAAAACACCTCATCAACACTTAACTGGAAGGTTTGATGTCTCAACCTACACTAGCTACATACTTCTAAAATGCAAGGATTGCCTCTAAGGATCACACCCTTATATAGAAGGTGAGCCCCCATCCTTGGGTTTACTCGGTGCTGAATCTTACTCCCAACTGAAAGAAATTGAACTGAGTATACTGAACTAGACTAAACTGATATTGAGTTTACTGAATTTTCTTGAATTTTGTAACTGACTAAGTTCTACTGAGTTTTGTAACTGACTGAGAGTACTACTGATCATGAAAGGAATGAGACTATTTTGTAACTGACACTGGCTCTAGGTAAACATCTAAATTATTGGGTATTAAATACCCCTAGGACTCAATAGCATGAAAAATAAAGCATAGGATGATCTTGAGATACACAACAATATACACATGTCTATAATTCATTCATACAGGAATTTCATCAAACACTTGTAAGGCATAAGTTTGTACATTATTTGGACCACATAATGACATGTCAAGATTTCACTATCTACTTCACATAGGCATTTTAACAAACACTTGGGGAGTATGGACTATTTCACATGATGATGGTCAACACATGTAATCATGAATACAACACTTAATTTCAAATTCAAGGGTTAAGCATGCAATTCATATAATTCACCACATAACTATCTTAATTTCATGGAAACTTATAATTAAACAAGCATTGGATCCCAATTACTATTACAATCACGGATACATTCAATTCCAAGCATGGAAATCATAAATCAAAACTCTTGAAGATTTAAAAATAGATTCTTGGAATCTATGGGTTAAAGGGACCCATAAATGAACACCTAACATACCTTGTAAAGTTAATTCTTGAAGGTGCTTGAAGTAATTCTTGACTTTTGATATTGATTCGTAAAGTTAGGGTTTATTTTCTTAAGAGAGAATGCCTTTTATTTGGGGAAAATTGAATAACAATGATGTAACTAGGTTAATTTTGGGTAATTTATGCGTTAAAGGTTGACTTGGGTCATGAAAAAATACCCAATTACCCCTGGGAATGATTTAAAATCATTACTGAAAAATTCCCAATTTGGGCACCTGGCGCGACGTGCCACTATCGTGTCAAGCCACTGGAAAATGACAGCTGAGAATATGGTTGGTGGCGTAATATGGTGGAATCATATTGCAGTACTGGATAGAACCTGGAAGCTTGGTGCTACCCAGTACAATCATGTTGCTTTACTAGAAATTGATAATTGTGGATTGGGTCCATGGCGCGATGCACCAATATCGCAGAGCAACACTAGATTTTGATAATTGGAAAATTAGCCAGTGGCGTGACACACCGGTATCACGGTACCTCACTGGAAACTGAAAATTGCCATTTTGACATACTTCACAATGTGCTACTGGATTGAATAACTATGTTTAATGACTAAAACTTAAAATAGCCATAACTTCTTACCCGGTTATCGAATTTAGGCAAATTTTATATTATTGTAAAACTAATTCAATTTTCTACGCAATGGCAGACTCTAAACTAAAAAATACTTAGTATTTCAAAGATTTTATATAGGATAACTCATGAACTGAGAGTTGAGTTAAGCTTAAGAAATATAGCGTATTACATAATTCTTGTCCTAGGGTGGGTCAGAAAGGCCCACTTCTAATCCTCAAATACAATTTAGAAAAATTCTTCCCGAACTAGGATAAGTTATCCAAATTCATTTCTATATATCGCATAAGCCATAAATAACCCTAAGATTGCAATATTTCCTAAACATGAATAACTAAGTAAATCTCACATAAATTAGCAACTAAGGCAAATTCCCTTAACTTAATCAACTAAGGCCAATTCCATCCTAAACATGAATGATAAAGTCAATATCATCAAACTTTAATAACTAAGGCATTCCCATTCTAACGATGAGCCTCAAAGTCGATTTCACCAAAGAAATGGATGACTAAGCTAATTGCTCATCATTAGAAGTTTGAGATAGCCTAAATGGTCCAACAAATCAAAATATTGACAAACTTACTATTGAAATATGGGGGTGCACTACATTTATAAGGGACTAGGCCCCATAAAGACAGTTAGGAGAAATAAAATAGTATAGTAGTAAGGAAATAACACTTTGAAGGATATTAATGAACACAAAGATTTAACATGGAAACCTACTTGCTTAAGGAAGGAAAAACAACTGATTTCCCTAACAAGCACTCAAGAATCAACTATAATCAAACTTATGCTTATAGACTCCATTGGAACCTAACTATAGGCTCCAATTATTTTGCAATTACTCTATTACAAACTCTCCTTGACAACTCTGTCATGATCTTTCCTTAATATTGATTAACTCTAACGAATATCAACTCAGGTAACTCTACCTAAGCACTCTAAAGACACAAGAAAAACATTACTCTTATAAGATGAGTAATTCAATTACAGACCAAGACTTGACTCAAGAACAAACACTCTCTCAGCAAACAAAAGCTTGGATATTAGTAATATTTAAATTTTTGTCGATATTCTCTTTGAACAGACAAATAACAAATTAAATTGAGGAGAATTCTTTTCTATTTATAGATGGATAATGATTAGGGTAGAATTTTGATTGGTTTAGTTGTCCTAACTAGTACGTGGCTCACCTACAAAGTTTTTACACTAACAGACTAAACTACACAGGACAGTAACAACTGTAAGTTTTCATGAAGACCTAGGGACCTGGTCCCATGTTGTGAATTGATCATCATCAAAATAAGATATGTTAATTTTCCCCCTTTGTTATTATGATAGACCAACCATAGATTTTTTAGCATCAATATTCATTCATCTCATGCAAATAGATTGATCACCACTACTATCGATAAATGTACCTCCTATCACTATGTACCATGCTTTCCCCTATCATCACCCATCGTCATTACTTCTACCTGTCAGTATGCCATCATAATTCACTAACATTCAATATATATATACATCTTTTACCTTGTCCCTAACACATCAGGAAACATACACCTGGTCCCTTTGACATGAATTCAGTAGTATCCTTTTTTCCATCATTGAAAAGTGATAACAATAAACCAAGAGTTAAATAAATACAATTCTATTAACTCAGGGCTACTGGGGCAACACTAACATGAAGCACAACTTTTAAGGTAAAGAAAATGCAAAGAAAACATACAAACAAGGATTCATTCATTCATTCATCTGTACTTTAGTTTTCTTTAGCATAAAAGTGTAAAAATTTCCTGGTTAGCTACTTTATCTCTTCATTCAAGCTAATAACCTCATTAGTTAGAATTGAAACTCTCTTCTTTAGTTCAGCATTCTCATTACTTAATTTTTGATTTCTCAAGACCTATTTCTAACTTCCTTGGGCACAAGCTTATTTTCTTCCTCCCACCTCCTTCTTGTAGAAGCAATGATAGATTCCCATTATTTTTGGACCGGGTGCCTTTGAAATCTACTTATTCATAGTAGGGCTTTTATATTCCACTTTAGAAATTTTTGTTTTTATACTGAGATCTTGTTTCTTAGGGCCAAACAAACTCCTTTTTGGGTTATTTAATGGCATTTTCAGCAACCCAATCGTCATTAGTCATTACAATATCAAAAAAATTATATATTTTTAAGGATAAATCTTCATCAGCGAGCTGAGTTAAGAAGG
The DNA here is from genome assembly GCF_002878395.1 of Capsicum annuum. Lineage (NCBI taxonomy): Eukaryota > Viridiplantae > Streptophyta > Magnoliopsida > Solanales > Solanaceae > Capsicum > Capsicum annuum. The sequence continues at coordinate 103,412,026 of NC_061113.1, read as the reverse complement.
AATCTGGTTTTAAAGGAATAGGATGACTTAACTTTGGTGACTCTATGAAAAAAGGAGATTTTTAGACTATGGAACTTTTAGAAGAATCTTAACCATTTTCTTAGGGTTTTTATTCACTTAAGGTTCATCCAAAAAGGTGGTTTTAAAGACTAGTTTAGTCATGTGTTATCCTGATAGGGATAGGAAGGATAAACATGGATTGGAGTTTTGAAGTAGGCTTGAGATTAGGTCTTTATCTGGACTAAATTTTGAGGACATGACTCTTTCATATTAGGTGCTCCCTTTAATGGAAAATGACCACATATCTAAAAAAGCATTAAGGAAACATATGTGCACAAGGATGAGATTTTAAAGGAGTGAGAAGAGGTTGATGTCAATTTTATGGTGACTCATCTTTCCTTTTGGTATATGATAAATTCCAAACATAGAGAGTAAAGACGTGGTTTTTTTTGTCAAAAAAATGTATATTCACGATACTAACTAGAGATATGAGACCAGGTCCCTCTCTTTCTTGAGTAAATCCTTAAATTTAGGCATATTATATCTGTCCTCCTCTAAATTTATTCCCATGAGTGTATACATAATAAGGTATGATAGTGAGTTAGACCAACAAGCACATACTTTATTGACGATACCTATCTCCAGATCATTGCTATGTATAGGGAGAAAAACAAATTCATCTAGTAGGTCAAGTTATTTTTATCAACCCTAAATTCAACCTATTCTTCACAAATTGTTTTTTGTTAAGAGCCTTAGAAATGATGTTTGCTATCTGATCTTCTCTTTTTCAAAACATCATACAAATAGCTCCCTTCTCAATATTGTCTCTATGAAACTGATCTCCCGCATCAATATGCTTGGTCCTATTATGCTTCACAGGATTATTGCCATGTTAAATGCACTTGTGTCGTAACACATTAGAGGGATAGTGTTTGATATAATCCCAAAATCCTTCAATTGTTGTTTGATCCATAAAAATTAAGTACAATAAGAAGCTGCAACCATGTACTCAGCTTCACCAGTAGATAAAACAACTGAGTTCTGCTTCTTATAACCCTAGGAGATTAAGGAAGAACTAAAAAAATGACCCATTCTAGAGGTGCTTTTTCTATACAAAAAAATATCGAGCATAATCAAAATCAGCATATTATATTAGATCAAAACTATCTCCGAAAGAACAGTACAAGACCAAGTCCTATGTACCTTTTAGATAACTATGAATTCTTTTTGCAACTTTTAAATGAGGCTCCTTAGGAAAGCCCTCAAATCTAGCACACATTCCCACTTTAAACAAAATATCTAGCCTTCTCGTAGTGATATTCAGTATGGATCCAATAATCCCTCTATGCATGGTCTCATTAACTAAGGGACCAAATTCATCATTATCAATCTTGGAACTGGTTCCAATTGGAGTTTTCAATTGGCTTGAAATCTCCCATTATGCTCAATTCAAATTCACTCCCTATTAGCTTTGAAAACTCTTCACATAGGGATTCAAAAGTAGCTCCAAAGATTATCTCGTCAGCATATATCTGAATAATCAGTAAGCTACTACTATGGACATTTAAAAGATAGTATTGTAAATTTTCCCTATTTTAAAGCCATTTTTCAAAAAAAAACTGTGAAAGTCTCTCATACGAAGTCCTAGGTGCTTACATCAATCCATACAGAGTTTTATCCAATTTAAGCACATGATAAGGAAACTCTACATCTTTAATATCAGGAGGTTAGTTAATATAGACTTCTTACTTTATGTTTTTCTTTATGATAGCACTTTTGACATCAATTATGAAGAGTTTGAACCCCATATTGGCAGGAAAACCAATAACAATTTTGATAGCCTCAATCCTTGCTATAGAGGCAAATGTCTAATGATTATCAATTCTTTTCTCCTAGTTATAGCTTTGAACAACCAGCCTTGCTTTATTTTTTTTGATAGATCCATTTTTATCCTGCTTGTTTTTGTACACCTATTTAGTCCCAATAATTGTTCTATCAAAAGGTCTAAGGACCAGGTTCCAGACTTTACTTTTTTAACTTGCTGAAGCTCCTCTTATATTGCATTTTTCAGATAGCATATTTAAGAGCTTTTTTCATATTTTTAGGCTGAATTTGGGACATGAATGCTTAGAATGACATAAAATTTATGACTTGAGTTCTTGTTTGGACTCCTGTTTCCAAAGGTGCAGTCAGATTATCAAGTGGGTGAGAAGATTTATGCCTCAAGTTTGACCTTCTTAGATGACTTCCACTAAGACCAGGTCCTTGAGGAGTTTGACTAACCCTTCTTGATGTTTTCAACTATAGTAGGGGTCTATAACTGAGATCCTGGATCACCATCACTTTCATCATTCTTAGCTATATCATTTAGTCCTTAACCATGATCTTCAACAATATCAACCCTTTGAGCAAGAATGAGTTCTTTAATTTCTAAATCATCACAATTACCTGGATTCATTAGCTTTCCTAACTTATCAAAGACCATATGATCACTTAAAACTTTATAGGCTTTGTTTGCTAAGGAATAGCCCAAAAATCCTACTTTATCAATTTTAGAGTCCAATATTCCTAGATCATTTTTCCCATTATTTAGAACAAAGTATTTGCACCCAAAAGTTCTGAAGTAGCAAAGCTTAGGCTTTCTATTGAACATAAGCTCATATGGGGTCTTGTTCAAGAGTGTTCTAATAAATCACCTATTTGTCACATAGCAAATAGTATTTACAGCTTCAACCAAAGAGTTCTTTGGAAGCCCACTATCAATCAGTATGATCCTGGCAATCTGTGTGAGGGTACTATTCTTTCTTTCAACAACTGCATTTTGTTGAATAGTCCTTGGGAAAGATAAGTTATTAGTGATTCTTTTTTCAACACAAAATCTTGCAACTTGGGAGTTCTGAAATTTAGTTCCATGATCAAATCTGAATTCAACAATCTTGCAATTCAGCTTCATTGAATTTGCATGACAAAAGTAACCAAAACCTCATAGGTTTCATCCTTGGTTCTAAAAAATGTTGTCCAAGTTAACCTAGAGTAGTCATCCACAATGAAAAATGCATACTTCTTTCCTACTCTACTTTAAACTTTAACAGGTCCACACAAATCCATATACATAATTTTAATAGGTATAGAACTACTTACTTGTTTCTTCAGTTTAAAGGATGACATGGTTTATTTTTCTTTAACACAAGCATTACAAACCTTGTTGTTTGTAAATTTTAGCTTTACATGCCACATATTAGTTCCTTTGAAATAATCTTATTTAGTAAAGAGGAACTTACGTGTCCCAACCATCTGTGCCATAAATCAACATCTTCACTTTTGAAGACCTAAGAAGATTAATTCACATCAGCCACTTATAATAAATCATCCACATACATATTTTTTATCCTTTTGGCTTTAAGTATAACTCTCCTAGACTTAAATCTTGACATATTACATCCATTAAATGAGAATTGACCTTATTACCTTTGTCATAGATTTATGAAACACTTAGAAGACTTTACTTAAGGCCATTCACATAATTCACATCTTCTATTGCTTTATCAAATGATTTTCCAATATTTTCCACACCATGAATATAACCCTTTTTACCATTTCCAAAAGAGACATCTTGGCCCTGAAGTGTTCTAAGAGAAAGAAAGAAATAAGTCCTCCCATTTATATAATTTGAACATCCACTATCCATGAACCAGTTCTGACTGCATTTCCTTTCTCGTACCTACAAACATAGTCATTTATTAGATATGAGGACCCACTTGAGTTTGAGCTCCCAATAGGAAGACAAAGATATGATCAAATCTTTATTGGCCCATCTAGGTAGAGAGTTCTTCTCCATATTTTTCAAGGTCATAGACTTAGGATAATAATTCCCAAATCTTTCTTGGCCTATCTAGGTAGCTCTAAGACAATACATACAATTTTCCTTTAAGTGTCCATCTCTTCCATAATGAGTACACAGAGGTTTGTGGACCCTATTTCTAATCCCATCAATAACTTTCACTTTAGATAAAAGTGATTGGGTTTTATACTTATATCCAAGGTCTTTACCATTATTGACACCCTGACTAGTTAAACTAGAAAGGATTTGAGAAGATATGGTCTATTTTAGTGATTTATTAAGTTTTATCCTTGTACAAACCAGGTCCCTTTCTAATTTTTCCTTCTTATTGATTGCATCCATAAGATGGTTTTTATAATCTCTCAACTTTTCTTCAAGCTCAAATTGAAGCCTTGAGGCTTGTTTCTTCTCTTAACCATCAGAATCATCAACTTTCTTTAGTTGATTCATTAAACTTAGATTTTCATATTTCAACTTAGTAAACTATTCCTCTATTTGAGATTTCTAGAGAGTTAAAGCAATTAATTCAATATCTTTATTTTCTAATTTCTCTTTTAACATTTTTTTCTACAGTCAGTTCACAGAAAGAATCAATAAGGACATTTGAAAGTTTCATTATCTTCCTGGTAGAGTAGTTATTTAGTTTTCCTTAATGTTAGAGAGAGTTACCTAATTTTGTTATTCATGATCTGTGTTTTCCATAAGAGCAAATAAGGAATCATATATAATTTTACTATCTTCCACAACTAGCATAGACAATCTTTAGACTTCTCAACTTTATCAAATTCGCTGGAGGAATCTCCCTAGACTGCTAGGGCCTTCTTTACTTCTCAACCAACTGTTTATAAGGACTTGGTCCCTGTTCGTTGATTTGTCACCTCCAGTCTTGAGATATTCTTGATAAATCATTTTGTGCATTATATAGTCCTTTATGAGATGCTTAGGACTTTCATATTTGTGGAAAACTTCAATAGTGCCTCTCTTTTTGTTGGTACTTCATCTTCTTTGAAACTAACCACTTTTTTTAATTGCACTAACAATACTTTTGCCAAATAGGAATCATCAGTGTCTTCTTCATTTGAATTAGATTTTGAAGAACTTAATTCAAGAGATTTTCTCTTTTTGCATCCTTCATCTCTTTCCCTTCCTGCTTTTGAGTTCATGAGTCTTCAGATTACCAATAAGTTAATCCATAGTGAGAGTTTAAAGGAAGAAGCACTTTAAAAAAAATTAAAGAAGAAAAAAATTAAACGTGGAAATCTCCTTGCTCAAGGTATGAAAAAATATAGATTCCCCTCACAAGCACTCAAGAATCCACAATAATCAAACTCATGCTTACAAAATCCATTGGAACCTAACTTTATGCTCAACTAGTTTTGTAACAGTTCTATTACAAACACTCCTTGACAACTCTGTCAAGATCTTTCCTCAAAATTGATTCACTATAACCAATAACAACACTGGTAACTTTACCTAAGAACTCTCAAGGCACAAGAAAAGCATTAATCTTATAATACGAGTAATTTAGTTTCAGACCAAGAATTGTCACAAGAATAAGCATTCTCTCAGCATATAAAAGCTTAGATCTTGAGCAATATTTAAGTTTTCACTAATTTTATCTTTGAATATACAAATTGAAAGAAATATTGAATTTAGGAGGATTCATTTTTATTTATATCTTGATAATGATTAGGGGAGAATTTCTATTCATCCAGGTGTTTTGATTGGTATATAAATCTCCTACACAGTTTTTACACTAACAGTTGGATTTATGAAGAACAGTGACAACTGTATGTTCTCATGAAGACCTAGGAACCTGGTCCCTTATTGTCAGTGGATAATCATCAAAACAAGATATAACAATTTTCCCCCTTTTTGAAGATGACAAACCAACCACAGATTTTTAAGCATCATATTTCATTCGTCTTATGCAAATTGAGTGATCACCACTACTGTCGATAAATGTCCCCCTAGCACTATGATCTATGATTCTCCCTATCATTATGCACCATTATTACTTTCACCTGTCAGTATGCCATCATGATTCACCAATATTTAGTATATAAGAATCTTTTACCTGGTCCCTAACACATCATGCAAACACACCTAGTCCCTTCCAGAGAAATTTAGTATTCCCCCTTTTGGCATCATTGAAAAGTGATAAAAGTAAGACAAGAATAAAATATGTACAGGTTAAGTAACTCATGGCTATTGGTGCAACACTAACATGAAACACAACTTTTAAATTAAAGAAGATACAAATGAAACACACAATTAAGGATTCATTCCTATGTAAAAGATAAGTATTATTTTAGTGTAAAATTTAAATATTCCATCAATAAAGCCACATAAATCACAAAAAATTTAAACAGTTGAAAAACTTGGGAAGATGGTTTGGAGAAGTAGATCCATGTTTTTGTTTCTTTAGCATGACTGTGCTATAATTTCTTGGTTAGCTACTTTATCTCTATACTCAAGCTATGAACCTCATTACTTAGAATTGAAACTCTCTTCACTAGATCAACATTCTCAATTCGTACTTTTTTTATTTCTCAAGCACCTATTTATAACTTCCTTTGGAACAAGCTTATTTTCTTTCTCCCATATCCTACTAGTAGAAGCAATGATAGATTCCCTTTTAGTCATTTCCCTCATTTAGTGACTGGGTGCCTCTGATAGTTGCTTCTTTATAGTAATGCTTCTAGATTCCACTCTAGAACTTCTTGTTTTCATAGTGACATTTGGTTTCTTATGACCAAACATACTCTTTTTTAGGTTATTTGATAACATTTTCAGTAGCCCAATCATCATTTTGTCATTACACTGTCAGAAAAAATAATATATTTTTAGGGATAGATCTTCATCAGCGAGGTAAGTAAAAAAGGTGTCTAGTTTTGAAAGAATAAGACGACTTCACTTGGTTGACTCATTGAATAAAAGGATATTTTTAGACAATGAGATTCAAGAAGAAGCTCAACCATTTTTTTATGGATTTTATTCACTTGAGGTTCATCCATGAAGGTGGCTGTTAAAACTGGTTTAGTCATGTGTTGTCCTGACAGGGATGGGAAGGATGAAGACGGATTAGAGTTTTGAAGAAGGTTTAAGTGTGGGTCTTTATCTAAAGAAAACATTGAGGACATGACTATTTTAGATTAGGTACTCCGTTTAATGGAAAAAGACCAAAGATCTTGAAAAGGAATTAAGGGAGCATATGCACACAAGGATGAGCTTTTAAAGGTTTGAGAAGAGATTGATTTCAATTTTTGGGTGACTTACCTTTCCTTTAAGGATAAGACAAATTTCTAATACATAGAGAGAAGGCGTGGCTTTTTCTATCAGAACAAAAAAATACACTTTCATGATACTAACCTGAGATATGAGACCAAGTCCCTCTCTTTCTTGAGTGAATCCTCAAATTTGTGTTGTCATATATCCTAATCATGGCTAATTTTTGGGAGAAAAACTTATTCATCTAGTAGGTCAAGTTATTTTGATAAACCCACGCCTCAACCAATTCTTTAAAAATTATTCTTTGTGAAGAGCCTTAGAAAATATGTCTTCTAGTTGATCTTATATCTTGCAAAACTTCATGAGAATAGCTCCCTTTTCAACATTGTCTCTCCAAAATAATGTATCACATTAACATACTTGGTCCACTTATGCTGCACTATATTCTTGCTATGTTAAGAGCACTTTTGTTGTCACACTTCTGAGGGATAGTGCATGAGGCAATTCTAAAATCTTTTAGTTTTTGTTTCATCCAAAACAATTAAGCATAATGAGAAACTGTAGCCACATACTTAGCTTCAGTAGTAGATAAAGCAACTGAGTTTTCTTATTAAAACCCTAGGAGATTAATGAAGAAATCAGAAAATGAGTCATTCTTGAGGTGGTTTGTCTATCAATCAAATATCCAGCATAATCAGAATCAGCATATCCTACCAGATCAAAACAATCACCGAAAGGATAGTGCAAGACTAAGTCATATGTACCTTTCAGATACCTAGGAGTTCTTTTTACATCTATCAAATAATACTCCTTAGAAAAGCCCTAAGATCTTGCACATATATTCACACTAAATAAAATATATGGTCAGCTTGTAATGAGATGCAGTAAGGATTTAATAATCCCCTTATACATCGTCTCATTAACTATGAGACCGAAATCATCATTATCAATCTTGGAACTTAATCCAATTGGAGTTTCAATTGTCTTGGCATCTCCCATGATGTATTTCTTCAGTAGCTTTTTAATGTGCTTCTCTTGATAGATCATTGTCCCTTGAGAAGTTTGATTAATATGAAATCCTAGAAAGAAACTTAGTTCACCCATCATGCTTATTTCAAATTCACTCCCTATTAGCTTTGGAAACTCTGAACATAAGGATTCAGAAGTAGCTCCAAAGATTATGTCCTCAGAATATATCTGAATATTGGTAAGCTAATACATTTGGAATTTAATATGAGAGTATTGCCAATTTTCCCTCTTTTAAAGCCATTTTAAAGAAGAAACTTTAAAGGTCTATCATACCAAGACCTAGGTGCTTGCTTCAACCTATAGAGATTTTTAACCAGTTTAAGCACATGATGAGGAAAATCTGCATCTTCATGATCACGAAGTTATTTAATATATACTTCTTCATTCATGTTTCTATTTAGAATAGAACATTTGACATCAATTTGGAAAAGTTTGAACCCCATATTTTTAGCAAAATCAATAAGAATCTTGATAGCCTCAATCCTTGCTGCAGAGATAAATGTCAAATCATAATCAATTCTTTCCTCTAAGTTATAGCCTTGAAAAACAGCCTTGCTTTATGTTTGTTAATAGTTCCATTTTATCCTACTTATTTTTGTACACCTATTTAGTCCCAATAATTGTTCTATCTATAGGTTTAGGGACCAGGTTCCAGACTTTACATTTTTTAAATTACTAAAGCTCCTCCTGAATTGCATTGATTCAGTCAGCATCTTTCAAAGCTTCTTTCATATTTTTAGGCTCAATTTAGGACAGGAATGCTTAGAATTACATGAAATTTATGACTTGAGTTCTTGTTTGGACTCCAGATTCCAAAGGTGTAGTTAGATTATCAAGTGAGTGAGAAGATTTATGCCTCTAGTTTGACCTTCTGACCCTGCTTAAAGTTTTTTAACTGGAGCAAGGGTCTGTAACTAAGATCTTGAATCACCACCACTTTCACCCTTCTTATCTATATCATTTAGTCCTTGACCATGATCTTCAGCAATATCATCCCTTTGAGCAAAAATGAGTTCTTTAATTTCTGAATCTTCACAATCACCTGGATTTATTAACTTTCTTGACTCATCAAAGACCACATGAACACTTTCACTAACACATAAAGTTATTTTGTTAACAACTCTATATGTTTTTTTGTTGAGGAATAGCCTATAAGTACTGCTTCATTACTTTTGGCGTCAAACTTTCCTAGATCATTTTTTCCTTTATTTTGAATAAAGTATTTACACCCAAAAGGTCTAAAGTAGTAAAGCATAGGATTTTTATTTAATATAAGATCATATGGGGTTTTGTTCATGACTCTTCTAATAAATAACCTATTTGTCACATCGAAAGTAGTATTTACAACTTTAGCCTAAAAGTTATTTGGAATCCCTCTGTCATTCAACATGATCCTGACATTCCCTATGAGGGTACTGTTCTTTTATTCAACCACTCTATTTTGATGAGGAGTCTTTGGGGAAAAAAAATTATGAATTATTCCATTTTCATCACAAAATCCTACAACTTAGGGGTTCTCAAATTTAGTTCCACGATCAGATCTGAATTCAGTAATCTTGCAATTCAGCTTTATTTGAATTAGCTTGGTAAAAGTAACTAGAACCTCATATCATCCTTGGTTGTCAAGAACATTGTCTAGGTGAACCTAGATTAGTTATCCATAATGATAAACGCATACTTCTTTCCTTCTCGCTTTGGACTTTAACAGGTCTACTTAGATCCATATGTAGCATCTTAAGTGGTATAGAAGTAATCATCTGCTTCTTCAGCTTAAAGGAATCCCTTGTTTGTTTGCCTTTAACATAAGCATTACAAACCTTGTTGTCTCAAAATTTCAGCATTGTATGCTACAGAGTAGGTCCTTTGAAATTAACTTGTCCAGCAAAGAGGAACTTCCATGTCCCAGCCTTCTGTGCTATAAATCAGCATCTTTACTTTGAAGACTTAAGCAGGTTAATTCCACATCAGACACAGACTCTAAATCACCCATATATATATTTTTGATCTTTTTGGCCTTTAGTATAACTCTCCTACACTTCAAGCTTGACACAATGCATCCATCAATTGAGTATTTGACTTTTTAGCTGTGTCCTAAATTTACAAAACACATAGAATATTGTACTTCAGTCCATTCACATAATACACATCATCTATTGCTTGGTCAAATGATTTTCCAATCTTTTCTACACCATTATAGCCATTTTTATGATTTCAAAAAGAGATACCTTCCCCTTGAAGTGTATTGAGAGAAAGAAAGAAGTCAATATTCCTAATCATATTCTTTGAACATCCACTATCCATGAACAAGTTCTGACTGCATTCCTTTTCTCGTACCTACAAACATAGTTATTTATTAGATTTAGGAACCCACTTGAGTTTGAGTTCCCAATCGGAAGACAAACATGTGATCAAATCTTTCATGGCCCATCTAGGTAGAAAGTTCTTCTTTATATTTTTAATGGAATGGGACCCTTAGGTAACAATTCTCCTACTGGATATATTTAGTACTGCTCATTCTAGCTCTAAGCCAATACTGATAATTTTTCTTCAAGTGCCCATCTTTTCCACAATGAGTACACAGAGGTTTATGGACCTTGTTTCTAAAACCATGAATAGATTTCCCTTAAGACACAAGTGATTGGGTTGTATAATTATATCAAAGACCTAACACTTATTGACACCCTAACCAATTAAATTAGAAAGTATTTGAGAGGATGTGGTCCATTTTAGTGATTTGTTAAGATGCTTCTAAAAATCTCTCAACTCTTTTTCAAGGTCAATTTGAATCATTGAGGCTTCATTCTTTCCTTAACCATCAAAATCATCAACTTTCTTAAGTTGATTCATTAAACTCAGATTTTTAGAATTCAACTTAGTAAATTATTACTTATTTCAGATATCTGTAGAGTTAGAGAAATTAATTCAATATCTTGATTTTATACTTTCTCTTCTAATATATTTTTTTCAACTGTTAGTTCATACACAGAATCAATCAGCACATTCGTAAGTTTCATTATCTTTCTAGCATAGTAGTTATCTTGTTTTCCTAATGTCAAAGAGTGTTACCTTATTTTTTTCTTCGTGTTCTTTGTTTGCAATAAGAGCAAATAAGGAATCATAGATAACTTTACTATCTTCCATAGCTAGCATAGGCACATTTTCAGACTTCTCAGCTTTATCAGATTCAATGGAAAAATCTTCCCAAACTACTAGGTCCTGCATCACTGCTTAATCACTTGTAACCTTTATTCTCTATTTTACAGGAACATGGTCCCTGTTCTTTCCTTTGTCACATACAGTCTTGAGATATTCTTGATAATCCATTTTGTGCATTGCAGAGTCCTTAATGAAATGCTCAGGACTTCCACATTTGTGACAAACTTCAACAATGCCTCCCTTTTTTATGCTACTTCCTCTTCTTTGAAACTAGCCACTTTTCTTAATAGTTCTAACTATCATTTTTTCAAATAGGAAACCTTATTGCCATGTTAAGTTGAATTAGATTTTGAAACCTTTAATTCAAAAGATTTTTCTCTTCTTGCATCCTTCTTCTCATTCCCTTGCTACTTCTTGAGTTCATAAGTCTTCATATTAAAAATAAGTTCATCCGTTGTGAGATATTTTAGGTTTCTCTCCAGAATTATAGCATCTACTTTGCTTTCCTAGGATTTAGGAAAGAGCACCTAGAATTTTCTCAACTGTTTATATATTGGAATAACTTCTACTAAGCGGTGTAACTTATTGGTGATTGAAGTTAATCTATTATGCATCTCATAGATAGTTTCTCCTTCTTTTATAGTGATACTTGCATACTGAATAGTTACCATATCAAATTTTGATTCCTTAACATCAGTGATTCCTTTATGAGCAGTCCTCAAGAAATGTCAGATTTTGTTAGCATTTTCACAAGCAAAAATCTTGTTATACTCATCACGTCCTATGCCACACACAAGCAGTTTCTTTGCCTTGTAATTTTTCTCAACTTTCTTTTAATCTTCATTATCAAACTCTCTCCTATATTTGACAACCATCTTTGTTATGTCTCCTTCTTCAACCTCTCTAACAGGCACATAAGGATCATCAAGAATTACATCCATGCACTCACTGTACTCAGCCATAATGAAGTCACATATCCTAGTTTTCCACCACCTATAGCACTACCCATTAATGGGGGTGGTCTAGTAGTAGAACGCTTTTCTTCCAAATTAGTTTGAGTGACCATGATAAATAAATCACTCTAGGTATGAATCTTTTACAGTAACCTTGCTCTACTAATTGTTGAAATATTGGGGGTACACCACACTTACAACGGACACATGTAATAAAATAGTAAATCAGTAAGGAAACAAAACTTTGTATGAAATTAAAGAACACAATGATTTATCGTGGAAACCTCCTTGCACAAGGGAGGAAAAACCACAGCTTACCCTCACAAGAACTCAAAAATTCACTATAATCAAACTCATGATTAGATACTCCATTGGAACCTAACTCTAGACTCCACTAGTTTGCAACAACTTTATTACAAACTTTCGTTGAGAACTCTGTCAAGAACTCTCCTCAATATTGATTATCTCTAACTGATATTGACAAAGCACAAAATTGGGGCATGTGATATGGGCACCTCAAGCTCACATGAACTGGAGGTTGCCCGATAACCCAACCTAATGATTAATATGAATAACAAGGGTAGGATGAATCCCAACCAAAAGATAAGATTAGCAGGAACATACTATAAAACATAACTTAAACATGTCTAATAGTTCATTAGATTTTTCAAACTAGACATTACACTCAAGTCCACAGTTATCTACAATACCTCTACAATCGATGTTTTGAAATGTATATGTTGGGGCAAGCCCTCGACAAAAGCCAAATCAAGACAAAATAAGACTAAGTATAAATATAGGAGACCAAGAATAAAAGTCTTCCGAAATAAGGAAGCTCACCACTCCAAAGCCAATGCACGAACCACTTTGATGACCTAATCACTATGTAGGAAGAGATGATAATGCTCCGTCCCCTATGTCATGTGGGGACATCGCGTTTGGAAATAGTTAGCGGTTGAAGCGCTAGCATGTAACTCAACGAGAAGAATAAAATAACATTATCATTTAAAGCTAAGCCATTACATCATTTTCAATCACATTCTTAAGTACATAAGCAGACATACAGATATACGCAATATGTTCACATTATTCCACAAGAAAACAACACTTGAAAATCATTCTCAATTCACAAGGTAAATGACTCCAACCTTCCACATTTAGAGACTCAACATTTCTCATCAAGCAAAGGACTCAAACCACAAACAATTTCATTAGGCAAGGGACTCAAAACCACAAGTAATTCCATTAGGCATGGGGACTCAAACCATAAGCAATTCCATTAGGCAAGGTACTAAAACCACTACTCATTTCATTGCCATTATTAGTATACATGTTTTGACTTGAAATCATGTTTATAATCCGAACTTACTTCTTGTTAAAATATCTTAATATTGATAAGTTAAAATATGTAGAATGCATAATTAATATTTTTACATAGAGGAGAAGGGTATTGGATTCAAATTAATATATTGTGGATTTAACTTTGGGTTTGGTTTAGCATAAGGGCTTATGACTAGATAAGAAATTTTTATCATCTTCCAACACATGATTGTCATAACTTGCAAGTGACTTTTGGAAATTACCTGTGGAGTAATTAATTTTTTTGTATATTGGAATATGTAAAATAAATGATTGGATTCTTGGAATTCAAAAATTCCATCCAAGGATTGGATGTATTTACCTAGGTATTGCAACACACATTTTGTTGGTGTTAAATTTTTCTTAGATTTTGCTTGCCCTTACGGAGAACCTCAAGACAAAGAAATTCAGTGCCCATGTGCTCAATGTTGCAATGTACAATGGAATCAGAGAGATGTAGTGTATAATCATCTAATAGACCACGAATTTGATGAAAATTATAAAAGATGGATCAATCACAAGGAATGGAAATTTCATTGGATGTTCACGATCATATGGATGACCATATGAGGATATTAATGGGGTTTTGAATGGTTAATTAGAGATTTTTCACAAGCTAAAGGAGTTTAGGAAGGTTTAAATGAGGATTCCATGAAACTCAATAAGTTAGTTGAAGAAGCAGGCCTGGAGCTATATCCCATTTGTACAGCATTCTATAGATTTTCATTCACAATCCATTTATATTTGGTAAATGTCTACATAAATGGAATAATAAATTATTCACTAATCTTTACAGTTACTAAAAGAGGCCAAAATCGAGTTGATCATCCTCCAGCCTATAATAATGACATTTGAATGGTTAAGGATCTTGGTCTTGATTATAAGAAAATTAATGCATGTCTTAATGTTTGTATGTTATTTAGAAATGACCATAAGGATGATGAATTTTGTCTTGGTTTAAGAGTTTCTCAATATATTAAACCAATGGAACTAGAGTGTGAAATTTTTTAGCCTTCTAAATATCCTCATCATATGACAATGATGGTTTTGAGACACTTTCCATAATACCTAGACTCAAAAGTCCATTTTTGTGCTTTAAAGAAAGTAACTACATAGATGTGGCATGAAGAGGATCATTAAAAAAATGGAAGGTTAAGGCACCCCACAAAAACCCAATCATGGAAAGACTTTGATGAATTGTATCCAAATCTGAACTAGACTTTCATATTTTACACTTGGCCTGAAAATGTCACCACTCGATGTAAAAGGACAGTGTGGAAGCTATACTAAATACATAAATAGTGAATCAATTAAGAATAATATCTAAGTTTAAAATTACAAAAACTGAACATATAACTGTATATCTTAAAGCCTCTTATAAGATGAGTTGTTGTACAAGCCCCCATCAAAATCTAACAGAAATAAAATAAAATAGATATTGATACTTTTCCCTGAATAATGAGTACCCACCAACTTACTTATTTTTATGTAGTAGGAGATCATAGTTTGCACGATACAAATCCTGAATATAAAAACATATGTTATGAGATAAGATAGAGCAAAAGAAAATATGTGATTGGTATATTGAATATACTAAGTATGTGAAATAGGAATAACTAATATAGGTTGAACATGTTACATGTAACATGGTAAGGTGATACAAGACTAATTAATAAACATGTACTGTATAATAAGCTGAATAACTCAATACAAGGTCATGCCAGTATTTGAATCTAACTATGAGTTGTGGGATATGGAAGCTATTATTAATAAACAATTCTCAATCTGAGATAAATAGGATCTAACTTTGATGCAATCCGAACCAGGGCCTGGCTGTGTCAGGTACCTCACATCCCATGTGGATCGGAGATCTCCCTCTACACCTAACAAACCATACATAACACACCCAAAAGTATGATGACTTCCAAACATATAACAAGATAGCATGTAATAGCTTAAGAAAGTTTTAAATGCATGTCTATATCAAAACACTGATGATAGGCCAAAAGACCGACTGAGATCACCCAATAACCATATTAGTCCAAAAAAAGCCTACCAACTAATGATCCAAAACTGAATATCAATAATGTGTTGGGACATGCCCCCTCCTATAGCCAAAATAGTAACCAATAGACTATAACTCAAAAGATAAACATAATCCCAAAATGTTGACTTCCAAATCATGGATGATCACCACTTAAAGTCGACTCTCAATAAATCCACAATCATTGTGTAGGGGAGGTTTAAGTATGGCCCAATCCTATATCATGTGGGGATATAACATATGTAAGCAATTAGCAATTGGAGAGCTATTATGTAACTTGGAGATAAGGATAACATAATGACATGATCAAAAGTTATAAATCATTCCAAAATCAACGCATATAATCAGATACATATACATATATACATCACATGTCGGGATAGTGAACAAGTCTTAAACATGAATTTTCAAAACTTTAGCCTTGATTGTGTATCTCATCCATCATATAATAGTACCTACAGGCTTTATGGGCCCCAGATCTCACCCCCAATTTGGCCTAGTATGTGTAGCCATATGAACCGAAGAATTATCTTATATATATGCTCACGGGGGACTTGAACCTCCCAATATATACCAAGTGACTCAAGCACCCGATCATATAATAATTTATGGGGGACTCAAACCTCCCTAATTATGAAATAATAATAATAATAATATGTGGGACTAGAATATCCTTGGTCACTGTGACCCCCGCATCAGCAAATACGGTTTCCCATGTCGGTTACCCCAACCTCTACTTTCCTAACTCAGCTATATAACCCTATTTATAGCCTACTTAAAATATTTGTCACATAATCCAATTCATAAACCACATTTCATATTAAGGCATACACTGTTGGTATCGTCATACCAACTACACTTGCAAGGTAATACATCATACCAAAAGAATTTCCATTAACTCGAAGAGAACAACTCTCTTTGTTCATTAGTACGAGGTGGGGGATCACCAACTCCCTTTGTTCATTAAATCATATCATTGTGTTTCAAGTAACTCTTTATGTCACGCAATAGTTCTAGAATAGTTCAATTTACAAATTCTCACCTTTATGATAACTCAAAACTAATTTTACGTTATGGGTTGGGGTCATAACAACTTAAAAAGTCAAAAGTTTTGGAAAATCACAATTCCACAATTCATTCACCATACTCATGCACCCATAAGTGCAAAATCATATTTAAAGCATGATTAATCATAATTAAATCATGGAAAACCATCATTCACCAATATGCATTAAAACCCACAACCCTTGTTTTCAAAACCAAAACAATTCCATGTGAATAACACTTTAATCCATATGTTTTTACAAAATTAAGAATTAGGGAAGAGTCACATGCCTATAATATTAAGATGTACGAAGACAAATCACCCTTGAGAGCCCAAATTGATCAACCTTTTGAAAACCCTAACTATTTTTTACCGACCTTGAGGATTTGGAGTATTTGATAAGTTACTCTGATGTATTACTAAGGGCTAATGACACCCTAGTGAGGTTATAAGATACGGGTTTCAAGTTGAGTAAGAGAGGAAATTTCTAGAATGCCCTTAACTTAAAGGCTGAAAAATGATCGTCTTTAACATGAGTCAATCATTTACTCATAACTAATCCTTATGACTCATCAACAAGAGTCGTAACTAGGACATTCTTTAGGACTCCATCTACTACTGACCTTATGACTCAGCCAACTAACCTGTAATGAGACCCTACAACTCATAGTGTCTAGTCGTAGATAACATAGATCCCAAATTTGGATATATAATGGACACCCTACGATTTACACCCCACGCCTCATAACATATCCTTACATCTCTCAGTAAGAAACTCATACTCATAGCAGAAGTATGACACAAACTTACCTGATTTGGTTATGACTCGTCCCAATGAATCATTGGGATACACTACAACTCATAGGGAGAGTCATAACTAGGGCAGTGATCTCGGAGCTGAGAGCTGAAGAACTTTTCAAGGGCCAAAAATTAGTGGTGTTTCAATTATTCCCCACTTGGATAATTCATCCTCGATAAAGGGACAAAGCATTTATTAGCATGAATTGACTTCACATCCCTTTGTTATTACCTTTAAAAAGAGAAAAAACAAAGACATCAAGGATTACACAAACCATAAGCTCAATAATATGGAGCAAAAAATAATAATGGATACTTGAACTTCATTTCCTCTCCAGCTTCCCAAGTAGCCTCTTAAACCTTCTGGTTCCACCATAGATCCTTTAACAAAGATACGTCCTTCGTCCGCAACCGATGAACTTGCCAATCCAAAATTTCAACCAGGACTTACTCATATAATAGATAATCCAAAATACCTACCTCCTCTAAAGGAACAATCATCAAAGGATCACCCACACACTTTCTCATCATCAAAATATGAAACATTGGATGAATTGAGGTCAAACTAGAAGGAAACTTCAATGTGTATGCAACATTACCAACCATTTTCAACACCAAGTGCATAAAAATATATCATGGAATGAGCTATCCCTTCTTCCTAAATTGCATTACTTCTTTCTTGGGACACTTTCAAGGACACCCAATCGTAAACTTTAAACTCTAGTTTTCTGTGCCTCACACTTGCGTAGGACCTTTGGAAACTTTAGGTATCTATAAGCCTATCCTAAATCACCATGACCTTTTTCATAGCTTGTTGAACCAAATTCAGGCCAAAAATCTCAGCCTCACTAACATCAAACCACCTGATGGGAGACATACACCTCCTATAATACAAGGCCTCAAATGGAGCCATACCAATACACGAGTATTAGCTATTATTTTATACAACCTCTATAAGAGAAAAATGATCAACCCAACTTCCACTATAGTCAATCACACAAGCTCTAAGAATGTCTTCCAGTGTTTGAATAGTTCTTTCAGCTTACCCACCTGACTGTGGGTAGAAAGCATTACTAAGGCACACCTTAGTTCCCATACATCTATGAAATGAATGCCAAAACTACAATGAGAACTGAGACCCATGTTCTAACATGATAGAAATAGGATCCCCATTCAACTTCACAATCCTTAGGAGGAACAACTTTGCGTAGTCTTCTACCAAAATATTAGTCCTCACTGGCAAGAAATTGGTAGACTTAGTCATCCTATCAACTATGACCCAAATTGAATCAAACTAATTTTGAGACCGAGAAAGAATATTATTAAAATCCATACCAATTACTTCTTACTTCCACATAGGCAACTTAATTTCTTGATACAACCCTCCAAGCCACAAGTGCTCAACCTGCAATTATTGATACACCATGTATTTAGCCACAAAAATAGACACATCTCACTACATATTGTTCCACCAATAAATCTCCTTAATATCATGATACATCTTAATCGAACCAAGATTAATTGTATACCACAACTCATGAGCCTCAACCAAAATACTATCTTGTAACCTATATACATCGAGAATGCATAATCTACCTTGGTACCACAAAATATTATCACCACCAATCATAAAGGCTACAACCTTTTGCTATCCTATATCTCCCTTAATCTTCATTAAGACAGGATCCAATACCTACTTCTCTTTTATTTCAATACCAAGAGAGGTCTGCGCCACCTTTTACTCAAACACATCCCCATTCTAAGAGTTTAAGAAACAAACTCTAAGATTAGAAAAACAGTGAATATCTTTCACCAATTTCAATTTATCATCATCCACATAAGCTAGACTCCCCAATGGATAACCTGCTAAGAGCATTAACAACCACGTTAGCTTTACCTGAGTGGAAGTGGAGACTCATGTCATAGTATTTCAGCAACTCAAGACATCTTCTTTGCTTGGGATTTAGGTTTTTTAGGTGAACAAATATTGTAGGATCTTATAATCAGAAAAGATACTACATGGACTCCATACAAATATTGATGTTAAATCTTCAATGCAAACACCATAACCAACAACTTCAAGTCATGAGTCAGATAATTACTCTCATAAACTTTCAACTGCCTAGAAGAATGGGCCACCACCCTACCATGCTGCATCAACACCCAACCAAGTGGCACTTGGGATGCATCACAATAAACCATAAATCCATCATTACCTACAGACAGGTTCAAAATTACAGCTGAAGTCAACTCATCTTTCAGCTTTTCAAAACTACTCTCACTAGCATCAGACCACAAGAACTTCACCTTATTCTGGGTCAACTTATCTAGTAGAGCAGCCAATTATCAAGTCTATGAGTAAATTACATTGTTGCTTGGGATTCAGTTTTTCTGGGTGAACAAATATTGTAGGATCTTATAATCAAAAAAGATACTACATGGACTCCATACAAATATTGATGTTAAATCTTCAATGCAAACACCATAACCAACAACTCCAAGTCATGAGTCAGATAATTACTCTCATGAACTTTCAACTGCCTAGAAGAATAGGCCACCGCCCTACCATGCTGTATCAACACCCAACCAAGTGGCACTTGGGATGCATCATAATAAACCATGAATCCATCATTACCTACAGACAAGTTTAAAATTATATCTGAAGTCAACTTATCTTTCAGCTTTTCAAAACTACTCTCACTAGCATCAGACCACAAGAACTTTACCTTATTCTGGGTCAACTTAGCCAGTGGAGCAACCAATTATCAAGTCTATGAGTAATTACATCTCTATAAGTCAATTATCAAGTCTAAGAGAAAATAGCATCTTTATAGGCAAATCATCCAGCCTAAGAGGAAAGAGTATTTTATAGGCCAGTTATCAAGTCTAAGAGGAAATAGCAACTTTATAGGCCACATACCGTATCTAAGAGGATTATAATCTCTAAATGCCCAATATTATTTCCATAAGAAGTATCATAACTACAACTTAAAATCCATAATCTGGGAACACCAATACAAGTTACAAAGTCACTAAGAACGTTATTATTAGGTTTACTAGCCTCATTTATGTCTAACATCTCCAACTAAGTCCACAAGGCTTAACACAAGCTTAGGAGTAAGTGGGCTAGATGATCCCACTTCTAATCTTCAATTTCCATAATAAGGCACACCATGCCCCAAATTAGGATGTGGTATCTAGTCCAATTCTAGATGTCAAATAAGCCACATTCAAGCCTAAGATAACAACTTCGATGAGAAATAAGTGTACTCAAGTCAACTCTACCCAACTTACTATTTTAAGACTACCACACTAGCCCAATAAGGTCAAATATACAAATCATGGTTCAAATGATAAAACTATATCCCAAACATAGGTTTCATGCTATAACTAATCTAAACTTGATAGGGAAAGTGATAGGATTCAAAAGGGGTATAAATATGCCATTTTATGGGTCCCAAGCCCTCATCTAAACTCAAAACATCAATAATTGAGGCAAAGTCATCATACTCATATTCAAGCCTAACATCCATATCAAGACATATATCATACACCATCTATGGATAAAAAGTAGATAGATGCCTACATCAAGTACAAACCACAAAATCTCACTCCATATACCATATGCTCATCTTTATTTTACAATCCTCAAAATTATATCACCTTATTAAAATAATAATCTACTCATCAATATGAGTATAATGACATCCATATTGCATAATTCTGCCTCGGGTCCCAAATGATAGCTAAACCCCCAAAGGAGTCCCACATAAGAAAAATGAGTTTCTGAGGCCAATTCAATGTTCACACATGAACAAGGAATCATAACCCTCAAGAAATAGGTGAAAATTAAGTATACTTTGGGCTAAAATCAAGCCTTAATTTAAATTGGAGTTTTGGTTCCAAACAAGGAAATTCAAGAATGAATTTCAAAGATTCTTACCTTAAATTTGAAGATAATTGCAATAAAAGATGGTAGTCAAGCTCCCAAGTCACCCACCATGACCATTTTTGAGTTTTTGGTTTCTACTTCTAAATAATAAAGGGGTAATGCCCCAAATGCATCTTGGAGTCTTTATATAGCCATTATAGGTAAGGTCAGTCGTACGGGCTGCGATCGCTACACTATTTTCCATGATCGTGGTTGGACCAGATGATAGTAAAATAAAAAATCAATTTTTGACCCTAGAAACACATTCAGAATCCAAAAAACATGATGCAATAGTGAATTTTTAGTGTAAAGCACATTTCAAATCCATTAGAATCATAAAAACTTCTATCTGAGATAGTTTAGGAAAAAAATGGGGCCCACACTTATAGTTTCATTATTTTTCATAAAGTCCGCTCAATAGCCCAAAATAAGTTTGGGAGCCTTGAGACCTGAACCAAGGGCACCCCTAGCCTAAAATCAACAATATGGGTGTGATAGTGAAGTCGGATTTTCAATTTGAGGTCATATTGACCAAATGTAGGTCCCACACCCATTCTTTATGATGTTTAAATTTTTTACCAATAGGTTGAAATGAGCTCGGGTGCATTGGTACTCAAACCAAAGGTCTACCCACACTAAAATTAATATTCTAGATATGCTATCACAGTCGAACTTTGCATTTGATATTATTTCACTAAGTTTTTTGCTCGGTGGCCATTTAGAACCAAGGAAGACTTCTAAATTGGGAATTTGTTCTAATAACCAAATTAACTGCCTAGTAACCAAACCGTTGGTCCTAGAAAGTCATAAATCACTTGGGGTACCTATAGAGAATCTCAAACAATGAATATAAGCATAAATACCGAAAAGGACCTAAAGGGTCATTACAACTTTTATCCCTATACCAGCCTCTGTAGTAGTTTTGAACTTGATTACCTTACCTCGAGCTTCAAGGGTCTTAATTAGATCCTTGTCTCTTAGCTCAAAAACCTATCATCTCCCTATCCAAGTACTTCACTTATTCTTCAGAATCAGATTCATCATGTCTAAAAGACTTACCTTGTTTATCTATAATATTTATATTCTTTTGGTCCAATAGCTATGAATTTCTTAGTATGCAACCCAATCTCAGTCCTGAGTTGTACTACCTCTTAAGCCACTATCTCATCCAATGTGTTCTCTTACTAGTAGAACTAATCACATATGTATTGGCTGACCTAAATACCTTTTAAGTATGCCACCCTCAATTGGTTTTAGTAATATGGTCTAAGCGTAATACCCCAATTCGCTGAACTGGATGATACACGGTGCACATGACCCCGAGGGACCACAAGCTAACCCATGACTGATATCTGTACCAGTATACTGCAAATCATGATATAATAATGCAGAATACATAGAACTGTAAGGCCATAAGGTTCAACTGAATACAATCATGTGAATGAAAATACCCAAAACAACTCAATCTAAACATAAATCTGAACATAAATTTGAAAGCCTCTAAACTATCTGAAGAAGGAGTTGAAGGAACATGTCTCCAACTAACTCTGTAAAACTGAACTGAAGAAATAAATAAATGAATCAAATCATATTGTCCTCAAATCAATAAGGACTCATTGTGTCTCTGTGACTGGAATGCTACCGCTACTGCTGGGCTGGAGCTCGTGTCTCAGACCCTATGGTATAACATGAAAAGAAAGCATCATAGAGCAAATGTGTCAGTACAACTAGAGTACTGAGTATACAAGGAAGGTAGGCTGAACATAAAGGGTTTCATGCATGACCAACACTGACTAACTAATATGAACGTGGGACTGCAAACACACATATATAGAAACTGGGACCGTGAATACGTGATAGCATGACCTGTAAGCTAATACATGGTTTACTGATAACTGTCATGATTGACACTAAAACTGATAACATAGACGACTGTATCTGACAGTCTTGTATATACTAAAATCTGAAGAACTCCCTGAGTTCTTTTACTGAGACTGATACCAAAACTATGGGAAGTAGTGTTAAACCAACATGCCCCATGTATGCCGTTATGGCTAAGTTGGGGTCCAATCTCTGCCCCGACTGGAGGGGTATCAATACTGTGCCACAGGTAAGGATAGCCTGTGAGTGACCCTTATCTGGCGGGTACTCAATGAAAATGGTGGGAACCCTAAATTGATGGGTCGATCCACCTCATCAAGCCTAATCTGACGGGTTAAGATATCTCAACCTACGCTGGCTACGTAGTTCTGGAACACAAGGATGACAACTAAGAATCATACCCTGAACTGGCGGGTGGGTTCCCATCCTTGGGTTCACTCGGTGCTAACCTCTACTACCATTTGGAGGGACTGGACATGAATAACTGACTGTGCATGACTTAATCTTACTAAATTCCGTTGACTAGCAGAATGTTACTGATATCTGACAACTGACTAAGATCATGAGGTTTTCCTGAGTCACATGACTGACTGAAGTCTATGGAATCATAGCTTGAGTTCGGATATCGTGAAACATGACATGGCTCTAGGCACACAGCTATATTTTTTGGGTATAAGTACCCCCAAGACTCGATGGAAGAAAACTGATATACATGACTGACTTGATCATAAGAGTTGAGTCCATAATTTATAATATCATAAGTAAGGATGGTTATCAATAATGTATTGCATGGAAAGGATTTCATATCACGTGGAAGTACTTGCACAATCTTAATATCATGTTCATTGCATAATCATATTGGCAACACACACCAATAGAATGGAAGTTCATGTGGATTTCATAGTTATCATACATCTTGTTCGTAAGTAGGATTTGCAAGTAAACATAGCATAATCTCATAAGAATAGTTCATGAGTATTCCAACAACATTTACAAGGCACGTTATCAACATAGAAGTCATTGTAACGTAAGAGCATATCATGAATCCTTCACTTAGTCGCAATTTAGCTATATTGCATGATTTCTAGTTTCTTAGGCACTTTATCAAACACCTTACATGCACATCTTAAGCATAGGTGAAATCATCAAATTATACATTATGAACAACTATATTTACATGTTTCCAACTCATATGATATCATGAAATTCAGAAAAAACATATAAAGATTCCATCTTGGGAACCACCCAATATATACAATATGATCATCAACACCCAACAATATAGAAATCATACTTTAAAATGAAAAATAGGGTTTTTAAGCTTTATGGATGAAAGGGATCCATAAATCAACTCACGCTTACTTTAGAAGGAAGATTCTTGATGATCGACGGAGGAATTTCCCTGAAATCGGATCTTCAAGCTTAGTTACGCAACCCTAGTTGTTTTTCTCTTTTAATGCTCTTGGATGATGAACTTTGAGATGATAATAGGGTTGTAATATGTTTAGAAGCTATATATTTCATAGGGTTAAGTTTAGGGAAGTGCAAGGAGTGTTAAAAGACTTAATTACCCTTAAAATACCTCAAAAAGGAGTGTTTTTGGCACCTGGAACTGACTTAGGCGGTGCCCAAGTGATTGCCTAAGCTAGGTTGCGCCCATGTTTGGGTTGGGCGGTGCCTAACCAATCGCCTATCCTTACTGTCTCTCACAAAAATGGGCATAACTTTTTACTCGGGTATTGGATTAAGGTGAAATTGGTATCGTTAGAAAGCTAATTTGATTCTCTACAATTTGGAGGGTCTACATCATCCAAAATACGACATTAACATCAAGTTATACTCGTTCAAAGATGAACCTTGCAAAATCAAACACTAAAACTTGATGGATTCAAAAATCTTAGCTTGTATTACCTTAAGTGACTTATAGGAACATGCTTAATGCATCATAAGCTATCCTATCACTCGGATATTCATTGTGAGTCATGTACTCAAGTATTAATCACAGGATAGGAGATTTTATACGTAGGAATACTTATTCACTTCCTAGCTTAGAAACATACGGGGTATTACAATATCTCCCCCTTGGGAACATTCGTCCTCGAATGAGAATTTACTGAGAAGGGATACAAGACAATAGAACCTGAACTGAACATAAAGAACTAAAACTTGATCTCATGATTGACATGCTAAACATACTGAACTCGTGCATATCTGATGCATGGACAACTGACACATGAATGCATGACTGAGTATGAAACGGTTAATAGGTACCAAGTTTATACTGGAAACATGAATTTGAAACTGAATAAGATTAAGAAGAACTATTATCTTAAGCTTGATCTGAATTGGCGAGGAAGAGGTGAGGATACTTGGTACGCATATCTGCTTCTGCTTCCCAAGTAGCTCCCTCATGAGACTGATTTCGCCAAAGAACCTTGACTAGAGAGACTTCTTTGTTCCTCAATCTACGAGTCAGACAGTCTAAGATTTTGACTGGAATCTCTTTATAGGAGAGACTGTTCTGAATGTCGATGCTCTGAATAAGGACAACAACTGCTGGTTCACCTATGCACTTATTTAGCAAAGAGACATGGAAGATTGGATGGACTAAGGCTAGATCTAAATGCAACTTAAGCTCATAAGCTACCTTGCCGAAGAGACAAAGAATTCTGAAGGGACCAATATACCGGGGACTGAGTTTCCCTTTCTTGTCGAACCTCTTCACTCCCTTCATGGGAAAGATATTAAGATAGACATAGTCATTGACCTTGAACTTGAGATCCTTTCTATGAACATCTGCATAGGACTTCTGTTAGTTCTGAGCAGCCTAGAGTCTCTCTCTGATCAACTGAACTTTCTCTAAGGCATCAAATACTAAGTCAGGACCTATGATTGAGGCCTCACAAACTTCGAACCATCCAATCGGAGATCTACATCTCCTACCATAGAAAGCTTCAAATGGAACCATCTGAATACTAGAATGATAGCTATTATTGTATGCAAACTCAATCAAAGGAAAATGGTTATCCCAACTTTTCTTGAAGTCAATAACACATGCCCTTAGCATATCTTCAAGAGTCTGAATGGTCCTCTCTGCTTGACCATCTGTCTGAGGATGAAATATTATGCTAAGATGGACTTGGATACCGAGATCCCTTTGGAATACTTTCCAAAAGTGAGAAGTTAACTAGGTACCTCTATCTGAGATGATAGATAGTGGAACACCGTGTAACCTAACTAACTCCCTGATATAGAGTTTGGCATAATCCTCAGTGGAATAAAAAGTACGAACAGGAAGGAAATGAGCTGACTTGGTCATTCTATCTATAATGACCCAGACTGAATCATGCTGATGAAGAGTTCTAGACAAACCTATCATGAAGTCCATGTTAAATTCTTCTCACTTCCAAGTAGGAATGGTGAACTCTTGCATGGAACCACTAGGTTTCTGATGCTCTATCTTAACCCACTGACATGTAGAGCACTTAGCCATAAACTCTGCAATATCTCTCTTCATCCCACTCCACCAATAGATCTCCCACATATCGCGGTACATCTTAGTGGCCCCTAGATGAATAGAGTATCACATACCATGCACTTCTAGAAGAATTTACTGCCTCAATTCATCTATACCTGGAACACATAGATGACCCTGACAATGAAGAACACCATCTCCCCCTTGGAATAAAACCTCGACTTTCTAATTCTGAACTAACTCTTTAAGGTTGACAAGGCTAGGATCCCTATCTTGTTTCTCTTTCTCCTCGAAAACTAGAGATGACTCTGAACTACTATGAACACATACACCACCCTCTAAAGAATCGACTAAGTGAACGCCTAGTTTGGCAAGCTGATGGATCTCCTGAGCCATCTTTTTCTTACTATCCTCAACGTTAGAAATACTACCCATGGAGAATCAAATGAGAGCGTCGGCCACAACATTGGCCTTGCCTGGATGATAAAGAACACGCATGTCGTAATCCTTAAAAAACTCTAACCACCTTCTCTGGAGAAGATTGAGATCTTTGATCTTTCTGGGAAAAGACATACTAGAGGCTTTTATGGTCTGTGAAGACATCTACATGAACTCCATAAAGATAATTCCTCCAAATCTTCCAGGTAAAAACTAGCGTTGCTAACTCAAGATCCTGAGTAGGATAATTCTTCTCATGTGGCTTTAACTATCTGGAGGCGTAGGCTATGACCTTACCATGCTCCATGAGGACACAACCTAAACCCATTTTGGATCATTACAATAGACTACAAAACCATCTGGAATAGCTAGAAGTGGAGCTGAGGTGAGTCGAGTCTTCAACTCTTGAAAGCTCTTCTCGCATGAATCTGACCACTGAAACTTAATCTTCTTCTGAGTCAATATGGACATGGGATATGTAATAAAAGAAAATCCCTCGATAAACTATCCGTAGTAGCCAACCAAACCCAAGAAACTCCTAATATCTGATGGAGATACGGGTCTGGGCCAGTTTCTTATAGCCTTGGTTTTTTAAGGATCTAATCTAATGCCATCACTGGAAACAATATGGCCAAGGAATGCTACTGATCTTAGCCAAAATTCAAA
Source organism: Capsicum annuum (assembly GCF_002878395.1). Taxonomy (NCBI): domain Eukaryota; kingdom Viridiplantae; phylum Streptophyta; class Magnoliopsida; order Solanales; family Solanaceae; genus Capsicum; species Capsicum annuum. Next base: position 103,384,179 of record NC_061113.1, on the reverse strand, counting down.
CTTGCTGAACTTAGCGAATAACTGGTGATCCCTGAGAGTTTGAAGAAAAATCCTGAGATGGTCTGCATAATCACGCTCTGTGCGAGAATAGACCAGAATATCATCTATAAAGACTATGACAAACATGTCCAAGTACTTCTTGAACACACAGTTCATCAAGTCCATAAAAGCTGCAGGGGCATTGGTAAGACCAAATGATATGACTAAAAATTCGAAGTGACCATACGGAGTACGGAAAGTTGTCTTTGGAATGTCACATTCTCTAACTCTGAGCTGATGATAGCCTGATCTGAGGTCTATCTTGGAGAAGTAACTGGCACCCTAAAGTTGGTCGAATAGATCATCAATCCTAGGAAGAGGATATCTATTCTTGACAGTAACCTTGTTGAGTTGATAGTAATCAATACACATCCTGAGAGAACCTTCTTTCTTGCGCACGAATAATACTAGCGCACCCCATGGGGAAACGTTGGTTCTGATAAATCCCTTATCTAAGAGATCCTTCAACTGATTTTTCAGTTCCTTGAGTTCTGTTGGTGCTATTCTATATGGTGGAATAGAAATAAGTTGAGTATCCGGAAGAAGGTCTATACCAAAGTCTATTTCCCTTTTGGCAGGAATTCCTAGAAGATCTTTAGGAAAGAAATCTGAGTATTCATTAACAACAGGGATTGTTTTGAGAATGGGTGATTTAGAACTAGAATCTTTAACATGTATGAGATGATACACACACCCCTTAGAAATTATTTTTCTTGCCCGAAGGTAGGAAACAAGTTGACCCCTAAACGCTGAAATGCTACACTTTCACTCAAGGACGGGCTCATTTGGGAACTAAAATTGAACAATCCTATTTCTGCAGTCGACTGTAGCATAGAAGGAATGAAGCCAATCTATGCCGAGAATGACATTAAAATTAGTCATCTCTAACTCCACAAAATCTGCTGATGTGGATTTCTGAGATACATAACCGGGCAGTTCCTATATACCCGTTGGGCTATGATGGTTTTACCCACTGGGGTAGAGACTAAGAAGGGCTCTGCTAGGACTTCAGGACTGATTCCAAAATTGTCTGCTATGTATGGAGTAACAAAAGACAAAGATGCACCTGGGTCAAGTAAAGCATAAACATGAACATGGAAAATTTGTAACGTACCAGTAACGACATCAGGAGCATTTTCCTGATCCTGCCGAGACTAAAGAGCATAGAGTCTATTTGGGCGTTGCCCACTGGTAGCACTGGAAATGGTACCCTGCTGGTTCGGGCGACTAGACTGAGCTGTAGAATGATTTTGCTGACCCTGAAGACTTGACTGCAGACACTCCCTAATCCTGTGGCCTGGCTTGCCATAACCAAAATAGACATCACTACCGGCTCTGCAAATGCCCTTGTGGTTCTTATCATAAGTCTGACAAAGGGGATTCGTTCGGGCACCGCTAACACTACCCTGAGATTTAGAGCCTGGCGTTTTGTCTCTATTGCCGTCTCTAAACTTCAGCACTAGAGTGCAGGTAGAGGAAGGGCTGGAATGGCTAACTTGGAGCAAAACTGTGAATGGTTTCCTCCATCTGACTTGGGGTGAGCAAAGTTGAAATTACCTTACCTTGCTCTCTTGTTCTGCCTCTCCCTAGTCTTAAACTTCTGCTCTTCTACTTGCTGGGCATGGGTCATGAGTTTGGCTAAGGTTATATCACTGATTAGCATCGTAGACCTACACATATTTACCATGCTATCGTTGACCCCTGACACAAACTTGCTCATCTTAGCTCTATTGTTTGCAACCACATGAGGAGCATACCTGGCTAGCTGAGTAAATCTGAGAGACTACTCCCTAACCGTCATATTCCCCTGCCTGAGGTTGATGAACTTAAGAACTTTGACTTTCCTCAGCTCTTGGGAAAAGAATCTATCTAAGAAGGCTGTGACAAATTCCTCCCACTCAATAGGGCCTGTATCATCTACCCTCTCAGACTTCCACTGTTTGTACCAATCATGAGCAAAATCCTATAACTGGTAAGCGGCTAACTCAGCATTTTCAATAGAAGTAACACCCATAATGTCAGTGACCTTCTGGACTTGGTCAATGAAATCTCGAGGGTCTTCATCAGACTTAGACCCATGGAAAGATGGAGGGTTCATCCGAGTGAAGTCCTGAACCCTAGCTGCTTTGGGATTGGCCACTGGATTGGCCAGAATGACTGGTGGCCGTTCATTCTGTGTAGCCATGGACTGAGCAAGTGTGGTAAATGTGGATCTAAACTCCGCATGGGAAACATGTTCGCCCAAAGGATCTTTGGGCTGAGGAGCTGGCTGGTTTCTTCTCTTTGAGGCCATGGTCTGGAATAAGAGAAAAATGGATTAGACTGAGAGTTTAACTTGTCATTATGCTCACTAGCATGACATGAATAATGAAGAAAGGGGATTGTTCCTAAAATATCTTATAGCCTCCCGTACATAATTATGGCGCACAACACACCCATGTACAAGACTCTACTAGATGCGGCTTTCAGACTTCCTAGGACTCTATTGAACCTTAGGCTCTGATACCAAGTTTATAACACCCCGATTCACTAAACCGAAATGCTACACGGTACTCTTGACCTCAAGGGACCACAAGCTAACCCATGACAAATATCTGTACCTTTATACTACAAATCATGATATAATAATGCGGAATACATAGAATTATAAGGCCATAAGGTTCAACTAAATACAATCATGTAGGTGAAAATACCCTAAACAACTCAATCTAAACGTAAATCTGAACATAAATCTGAAAGCCTCTAAACTATCTAAATAAGGAGTTAAAGGAACATGTCTCCGACTAACTCCATAAAACTAAATTGAAGAAATAAATAAATGAATCAAATCATATTTTCCTGGAATCAATAAGGACTCACTGTGTCTCTGCGACTTGAATGCTACCGCTACTGATGGGTTGGAGCTCGTGTCTCGGAACCTTTGGTATAACATGAAAAGAAAGCACCATAGCGCAAATACGTCAATACAATTGGAGTATTGAGTATATGAGGAAGGTAGGCTAAACATAAAGTGTTTCATGCATGAACAACACTGACTAACTAATATGAACGTGGGACTGTAAACACACATATATAGAAACTGGGACCGTGAATACATGATAGCATGACCTGTAAGATAATACATGGTTTACTGATAACTTCATGACTGATACTGAAACTGATAACATGGATGGCTGTATCTGATAGTCCTATTTATACTGAAATCTAAATAATGCCCTAAGTTCTTTTACTGAGACTAATACTGAAATTGTGGGAAGCAGTGTTTAACTGACATGCCCCATATATGCCGTTATGGCTAAACTGGGGTCCAATCTCTGCCCCGACTAGAGGGGTATCAATACTGTGCCACAGGTAAGGACAGCCTGTGAGTGACCCTTATCTGGCGGGTACGTAGTTCTGGAACACAAGGATGACAACTAAGAATCATACCCTGAACTGGCGGGTGAGTTCCCATCCTTAGGTTCACTCGGTGCTAACCTCTACTACCATTTGGAGGGACTGGACATGAATAACTGACTGTGCATGACTTAATCTTACTAAATTCCGTTGACTAGCAGAATGTTACTGATATCTGACAACTGACTAAGATCATGAGGTTTTCCTGAGTCACATGACTGACTGAAGTCTATGGAATCATAGCTTGAGTTCGGATATCGTGAAACATGACATGGCTCTAGGCACACAGCTATATTTTTTGGGTATAAGTACCCCCAAGACTCGATGGAAGAAAACTGATATACATGACTGACTTGATCATAAGAGTTGAGTCCATAATTTATAATATCATAAGTAAGGATGGTTATCAATAATGTATTGCATGGAAAGGATTTCATATCACGTGGAAGTACTTGCACAATCTTAATATCATGTTCATTGCATAATCATATTGGCAACACACACCAATAGAATGGAAGTTCATGTGGATTTCATAGTTATCATACATCTTGTTCGTAAGTAGGATTTGCAAGTAAACATAGCATAATCTCATAAGAATAGTTCATGAGTATTCCAACAACATTTACAAGGCACGTTATCAACATAGAAGTCATTGTAACGTAAGGGCATATCATGAATCCTTCACTTAGTCACAATTTAGCTATATTGCATGATTTCTAGTTTCTTAGGCACTTTATCAAACACCTTACATGCACATCTTAAGCATAGGTGAAATCATCAAATTATACATCATGAATAACCAAATTTACATATTTCCAACTCATATGATATTATGAAATTCAAAAAAAACATATGAAGATTTCATCTTGGGAATCACCCAATATCAACAACATGATCAACAACACCCAACAATATAGAAATCATACTTTATAATGAAAAAGAGGGTTTTTGAGCTTTATGGATGAAAGGGATCCATAAATCAACTCATGCTTACTTTAGAAGGAAGATTCTTGATGATTGACGGAGGAATTTTCTTGAAATCGGATCTACAAGCTTAGTTACGCAACCCTAGTTGTTTTTCTATTTTAGTGCTCTTGGATGATGAGCTTTGAGATGACAATAGGGTTGTAATATGTTTAGAAGCTATATATTTTGTAGGGTTAAGTTTAGGGACGTGTAAGGAGTGTTAAAAGACTTAATTACCCTTAAAATAACTCAAAACGGAGTGTTTTTGGCACCTGGAACTGACTTAGGCGGCGCCTAAGTGATTTTCTAAGCTAGGTTGGGCAGCGCCTAACCAATCGCCTATGTTTGGGTTGGGCGGCGCCTAACCAATCGCCTATCCTTATTGTCGCTCATGAAAATGGGCATAACTTTTTGCTCTGGTATTGGATTAAGGCAAAATTGGTATCGTTGGAAAGATAATTCAATTCCCTACAATTTGGTGGGTCTAAATTATCCAAAATACCATATTAACATTGAGTTATACTCATTCAAATATGACCCTTTCAAAATCAAACACTAAAACTTGATGGATTCAAAAATTCTTAGCTTGTATTACCTTAAGTGACTCATATGAACATGCTTAATACATCATAATCTATCCTATCACTAGTATATTCATTCTGAGTCATGTACTCAAGTATGAATAACAGGATAGGATATTTAATACGTAGGAATACTTATTCACTTTCTAGCTTAGAAACATGCGGGGTATTACACTAAGTTTTTTGAAGCATGATACTATCAAAGACTCATGAAAGCTCCGCATGTATTAGTATTTTCTATAACCTTGGTATTTGAATTCAAGGCTCTGTAAAATATCTCAAGAAAGTTCTTCCCCATGATTCTGTGATTTGGAACATTTAACAACTTTTTCTTGTACCATAACTATACCTCTTAAAGTTCCTCTGAATGCAACTATCCCAAATTATAGATCTAATCCTTCAACTGCAATATTCTAGAGGTAAGAAATATTGATCTAAGGAATGTGTCCTCAACTAGTTCCAAATGGTGATAGACCCATGAGGCATCTTTCCTAACACCCAAAATGATTCCCCTATAATAGAGAATAGGAACAATCTGTGTTGTATAGCTTCTTAACTCACCCCTGATAGATTTTACAAAGTGCAAATCCTCACAAAGTTCATAAGGTGCATATTTGTATCATCATAAGGCAAACTATCAAACTCTCCTTTCAAGTTCAGTAATATGAACATTATGCTCATAATATTAAATTTTGTTCCTTGGGGCAATTTCGGAGGAATGATAGAACCTAACTCAATTGGTTCAACATACCCCAGATCTTATTTTAGATCATTATAAACTAGAAAATATTAGTGAACTAGGGGTTAAACTCTATTCCTTCAAACTCAATCTCTATTGAGTGTTGCTCGATGATCTTCTTCCTCTTATTTAGACCTTTCCTCGGCATGCTAGGCAAGTGCTAGCCTAGTATTTTCTACAGCCATTAATAGGATAATTATTTGCTCAACAGTTTTTTGAACATCATATTAAGGCGGTCGATTCAATGTTTTTGGGTCTCTATAAACCCGTTCATGATGGGCTCTTGGATCATACTATTCTACTCTCTCTATCTTAAATTCTATTATAAGGTCCATTCAAGCTCAAGATTAAATAGATTAGGGGATTACCTTAACTTTAAATACTAGGCATACATCTGTGTGCACCCTAGAAATAGTAGAAAACCAGAAAACAAAAAATGAAACCAACACTTCAACAAACTCAATTAATCAATGCGTAGTCGTATTCCCCAACAACGACGCTAAAATTTTGATGTTGCCAAGATTAAACCTCCAAGAAAGTATAAAGCAATCACTTGCTAAATATAGAACCCAACCAGGTTGGGGTCAATCCTACAAAGAATAGGTTAAAAATATATCACGAGTTTGATGATTTAATTAAAAAATTGTGAAGGTAAAAGAGAGGTTTTTGTAAAAGTAGAGTAACAGCAACAATGCTGGGAAATTAGAATTGTTATCAATATGAGACTATCACTAGCATTGTGTTCCCGCTAACTTCATAACTCCTTAGACTACTCATTTTTGTCAAACTTTATTGGTGCCTTGCATGCAAAATATAATAAGTTATGTATCATCTAACCATCTTTTGACCTTATTTTGGGTGAATTTCTCTCATCTTCTCTCAATCTCAGAGTGTCACATCACTAAACCTTGTATTATGATATTAGATTAACAATCTCCTCTCATTCTCAAGTTAATTAGACAAAAGTGGAATAAGAATCAACTAGTTGACTCATAATTCACAAGTCACTTTTCATCTCCTTGACACTTGTATCATTAGATTTGACCCCTTGGCATGAAATGGGAATATGATGTTAACTAAGATGTATGTAATTTAAATAACTGATAGCCATCAAATTCCATGAAATGGGGTGTTTTCTTATGATAATTTGTAAAATAATATCCAAATTATTGCTAGAGAACATCATTAAATTACAGATTTATAAATCAGTAAATAAATTGAACTATAGTTGTGTTTACCATGGCTAATATCATAATTTATAACTAGTATTGCATAGGATTATCATGAAATTAGGAAATATAAAATTTGTCAATGTCCAATATTCACCCAAATATTTCTCAATATAAATTGGTTTATTAACACTTTAATTCTTTCAAACATAAAGAATGTCTCATTCAAATTTTATTTCATTTTGAGTTGCTCAATCTTGTTACAACATTAACCATTAAATGGAGATTAAAAGCTTTAAATCCTTGTTTACAATTCTTTTTTCTATTTTAGTTCTTTATTTCAAATGAATTAACCCTAAGGCATATTTTAATGTTTGAAATCCATTAAGATGCAAATATTATCAATATTATTTCTGTTATTACTCGAATCCCAACAATAATTAATATTAAAATAATGATTCGCCATACCTTCCACAACAATGGTTGCGGGAGTTTAGTTACTCATGAATTTAAAAGAAAATTTGAAAGAGGAATTCATAAATTAGAGAATTATGCTTACAAATATAGATTCACAATGCAATTTTATTTCACGGATGAACAAAGTATCTAAATACCAAATAACAAAATAAAAACTTCAAAAAAACATTCCCTAAGTAATGTTACAAAAGAGTTGATCAAACATGCAGAGAAAATCCTAAGAGTTGATATTTATAGTAGAGGAGATTAAAATTTTGAAATAATATTTCAGATTCATCTACTCATAGTTGAAGGATCGTCAATGTAAGTTTTCAATTGGGTCCTTTCTTTATAACAATCCACTTCAAGTTGATATGAAATTTGACGGCTTGTCAAGCAGTTGACAACCCGTCAATTGAAGTCTTTAACTACTTCTGAGTTCTGCTTTTGATTGATGATGAGGGTTGGCGGCTCATCAACATATTGATAGCCCATCAACTCAAGTCATCAACATCCTATTTTTTCTATTTTCTCAAAAGTTAACTTTTCTTGCACAACAAAGTAAAATACGATTAAAAGAAATAAAAGTTACTCAAGAACTTACAATTATTCCTGGCCAGAATCCTCAATTTTACCATTAGAAAGTCTTCACATAACATTTGTTGCTCTTGTTTTAGTTTTAATATTTCATTCTTATTGGGATTCTTGTGTGGGATCTTCTCATGATTCATTGATATTTTTGTGACTTGGGTTTATTTATATAATTTTTTGACGGGATTTTTGTGCATTATTTATTTTTCCATGATCATGCACACTCATTCATCAGTTTTTTTTATTAAACAAGTGCTATTATGGAATTGTATTCTTTGTGAAAGAAAATAAACCATTTTACTAAGCACCATAGCCAAGCGATGTACCAAGGGGTTGATCGAAGAGATTGTGAACCCCTAATGGGTCCTCCACTAGAGCTTAGGCTCGAAAGGTGTATATAGGTTATTTTTTGGCTACTGCATATCATATCATATAACCGTATTGCATGGTATTGCAATTTCTTTGGGTGATATTATGGTCAAAATATAATTATATGTTGTGTATTGATTACAGCTTGATCTGTTGAGACTATTGCATAACATCTACTGGTTACGTGATATGCTCTTTCTCTACCTTATCTTGGGTTGTTGGTTTGGCATGGTGAGTGGATATAATATACTGTGTTGGTGAAATTTTCTCCTAATTTAACTTATCACTATTGTTGCTAATCTTTATATAGTACGTGTCTACCTTAATTGAACTAATTTGGCTATCTTGTTAATTATAGTTATCTACTAAAATAGGGTGGGACTTTTTAAAGTGCAATCTTATTTGGGGTAATCTTGGATGGTTGGTTTGGTGGTTCTTTCCATAACATTGGATAGGGTCTGTTATCAATAATGTTCCTTCAAAGTACATATTTCTTAATCACTCTATACTTTTCTTTTTCCTTCTACACTAATTGTAGATATTAAGCAAGTAGATAAGCATTCATCAGGATTTACTGGTGTCAATTTGCTAGAGATCGAGCTAGAAGTTGTTGGATCAGTAAGCTTACTCAGATCACTTTTTATTTTATCTTATTCTTATTGCATTTAAGATATTTTAAATATTTTATCATATTGGGTGTTAGAGGCTTGTACTACTGACATCCAAACTTGAGATATTGTGTGGATGTTGTACCTCTATTATATTATTTAGGGATTGTTTCTATATTTTAATTCTTCCACTTCTTTTTTTTACTTTGATTATTTATTTTGGGTTGGGATAGGCTAACTTGTACCAGATGGTTTGATAGGTTCTATCACGATCCCAATTTTGCAACGTGGCAGTAGAAGTTGCATAAAGATATAACCATAGGTTTTATTGCTCCATTTTTTTAAAGTTGCTTTGACTCTTTTTTTATTCTATTTTAATTCTAGAAAATGATTCTGAGACCGATTAACTCTGCAATTTTGTCTAACCACATCATCTAAGGAAGCATTCTATGTCCTAAATTTAAGAAATCTAAAAGGTTTATGATGCCGAGCCACACTTTATTATAGATTTAAAAACATAAGATCATGATCAAATCCTACTCTTTCTAAATGTTCCACCTCCATATGAATAAACTAGCCTTCCATCTCTTGATTAGTAAGAATCCTATCGAATCTTTTAAAAATGTAATCATTCCCACCTTAAGAATTCCAAAAGGTAAATGGACACCCTTAAAACTGTATTTTTGTTAAGTCACAAGATGAAATATAATTCTCAAACTCTTCATAATCTGAATCAGTCACTATTAATCCTCCAATTTTTTCCTCTACATTCAAAACTATATTGTAAACTCCTCGAGTTAACTAGGGGTTTTGATAAATATCTTCACACATATCAATCTTTCTTAAGAATTACATTTACCATAGACTAAAATAGCAAACAAATTATGATCATGATTATGATGTTTTACCCATAGTGTAAGTTGTTGATCAGCGTCCTTAGAACTATAGCATCAAATTCAATATATTTTTTTGATGTGTCTTGAGTTTTGAAAAAGTTTTTAAAGTCCAACAAATTAGAATCTATGGAAATTATGTAACATTTTCACCCTTTGAAAATTTTGTGGTGATTTCATAGACATAATATTCCATATAATAACCTTTATTATCTATTAACTACTAATTTTGACCTATTGGGTCGAACTTTGATGAGCTAACTTTTTCCCCATTTCTCTTCTTCTTATCTTTTCTTAAACTTTTTAAAAGCCTTGGAGACAAATTTGTATCAAGAGGACAATTATCCAAGGCCTCCTCTGACACTCTGTCTCTGTATTTCCTTTAACTTGATTAGAATCTAGTTCACTAACTGTAACACCATCAAGATTGTGTTAGACAATGTCATGTAGAACTATATTAGCAAAGACCACATGAATTACTTTGGACACATCTATTTGAATAGATTTGGGGAATAACATTAGTTCCAATCCATTTTTTACCACTTCACTCTAATTAATGATGTTGCCCAAATTATACCTCTGAGTAAGTACAAACTGATCGTTGAATCAAATATAAAACCCAACCAGGTTAGGGATGATCCCACGAGGAATAGGCCAAAAATCTATCTAGATCTTGCTAATTTAATTGGAAATTTCTAAGTAAAATGGGGTTTTGTAACAATAAGATTAACAATAGTGTTTTTTTGGAAATTAGGGTTGTGATCAATATGAGATGAGCATCGGTTGTGTTCTCCGTGACTTCATTACTCCATAGATTGTTTGGGCTTTTCAAACTATCTTGATGCCTTGCATACAAAATCTAAAAAGTTTTGTGTCACATGACTGTCTCTTGACCTTGGTTTCGGTGAATTATAATCATCTTCGCTCGGCCTCATAGTGTCGCATTACTTACTCTTATTTTCTGATCTCAGATTAACTTTCCCAGTTACAACACAAGTTAATTAAATGAAGGTTGATAGCTTTAAATTATAATTGTTATCTCTTTTTTCTTATCTGTACCTCACTCTAGAGTAAGTATCGAATATAAGCGAGCTCCTAATGTGTGCACCCATTAAGAAAGCAATCAAAACAAAGGAAATCCAATACATGCAAGAACAGCAATCTAGAATGACTTCACACTTAACCTGCTTCGTCAATTCATTAAGTTTCCCAGTACCCTACTTATGGAGTTTAGTTGCTCATGATCATAAGAACATACATAGATTTCATAAATGAATGAATAATTCTAAAAATACAAAGAATAAGATGAAAAAACCAAAATCACAATCCAATTGTAAACTCTAAAAACCAAGAACATTAATCCCAAGATTAATCATGAATCTCAGAACTCAAAATAATGTAAAAAATGTATATAGTATGTAAACTAATAATAAAATATCAAAGGAGTATTTCTAGTTGCATCAAACTTTTCATACATAAAATAGGAGTACATAGGTCGGAAATGACGATGCCTCGGGCAATGACTCTCTCTGGACATGGCATTACAACTTGTTACTCATGTATGGACTAGCAACAAATTGTTATTAGCCTTCTTTCGCAGTTGTCTTCTAGATTTCCCATGGCTAGTAATGACTCATCATGTCACAATATGAGTCATCGCCCTACTCGTGGGGTCCCATGTTAAATTATCCAAGCTTAAAACTTTTCATCATATTCTCAAAACGAATTTTAAGGCAAGTCATTATTTAACCTTATGACTCATTGTCAGCCTCTATCACTACTGTTATCAAATTTGCACCTTTCAGGACATTTTCCCTTTTGCTGATAATGCCTTACCCTATGACTCGTAGTCTAGCCCTATGAGTTATAGTTACTTTTCCTTCTTTCCTTCATTTTTTTTGTGCGTTGGTTTGGCTATGACCTATATTACGCATCGTAGTGTGTCCCAACAAATCATTGTCTAGGGAGTCTTCTGTTATTTGGTGCATTTTTCTTCATTGTTACATTCCGCTAACTTCAGACCCTGTTTTCCTGCAAAATTCAACAAACACATCATCTCTAGATAAAAATACAATCGGATTTATAAGAGTTCATCATGTTATACATCGAAAATATCATAATTCTATGACACATCAACACCCTCAACATAGAAGATTTTTGTGTCCTTAGGCAATCAAAAATCCTTATTTAAATACGACACTTAATTCTTAGATCAAAAATAAAATCACATAGGCAACCATTCTTCCTTTAAAAATCATTCACAACCACATATTCTAACATTTAAAGTATTCAACACCCTGCAATATTTTTTTCAAAAGAAACTCAATGCAATGCAGATGCAACACAAATACTCCCTCACAATAGGATCAGGAAATGGCATTATATTATGAATAGACACCCTAGCTTATCCATCATTCCACTACCTAAATGAAAAACAATCAGACTACATCCACTTCTTCCTCAAATCAAAGAAGTCCTTACAATTGCTCTGAAATGCACACATAAGTGTACGTGGTCTCAACAAGTAATACATTGGCCTCAAATAAAGCCGAATATCAATCCCTCTAAGACTTGTGTTAAGCAACTATCCAATTCTAGTTTAAAAATTAAGATTAGTGCAATGTAGCCAAAAGAGTTTTGAAATTTTATAACTAAATGTAAACTAAAATAATGCAAAAAATTAAAGACTTTGGAAAATCAATGGATGAAACCAAGGGTTAAATCACTATGAACAATCATACTACTATATTGACCTTCATTCGTTAGATTACTTATCTTAGTTTTTGATTCATAGGGTTTATAGAATGATCATGGTCTCCCGAACTCTAACATTCTACCTAACTGGACATTAAAACTACATCATTGGGCGGGGATGCAATAATACAATTAGATGCATGAATCTATCATCCTACATGTGAACCAAGTAAGGAATCTAGGTATATCCCTATCCTAGTTCCTAATTCAAATTCCTTATTTTATAAAAGAATAAGAACCTTACTCTATTTATCTCCACATGTTATCTTTCTATTCCCCCTCCCGAGTTCACAAGGTCGACAATATATGTATTATAAGGGTCATGAATCCTTTAAATATTTAAATCAAGGATAAACAAACTATCAAATATGATAAACAATCAAAACAAACTCAATTCTAAGCGAAAGTAAACATGTTCTTGGCCTTAACCCCATAAAGGGAGATTTTAACCACTCATGGACATAGTTGTAATCAAGATGAACAAAAAGATGATAAAATACATTAAAAATCTAAATTAAAATAATAAAAACCATAATTTAAATTTTTTCCAACCCCTCTCCAAGTTTTAAAGCCGTCCAAGGTGTCCAATTCACATCAAGTTGTGTCTTGTGCTTTCGTTGATCCATTCCAAGCCTTTTTGTGTTGTTTCCACCTGAATTGAAGCTTTTATATCCATAATATATTATCATAATCAACTCACAAAGAATAATATATAAATAAAAATAAGAATTTAGAGCTTAAAATAACACAACATCCAAGACGACGAACTAGAAACTTAAGCTGAGAATACTAGTTTTGCCCCTTTTGATCTTTCATTTAGTTTTGACTCTTGTCTTCATTAAATTGCACTTTAAACACTATAAGCAAGTTTTTCCACACATAATTACACAATAATACTATTAGTAACTCATTGTACACATTAAAATCCATCGCGATCAACTAGAACAACACCTAAATCAAGCTAGTAACACTAGTTTTCTCATATAAACTCTAAATGATCAAATTAAGTACAAACTTGTTTGAAATACACCTTAAACATTGTGATCAAGTACATAAACACTTTGATGCTCAATTATATCATCATTCACGAATAAAGCACAAAATAAGTCCTCAAAACAAGGTTACATAAACTAGGATAATAACACTGAAGTGCATAAATCCACCTAATATCATCACCCCACACTTAAAGCCTCATTCATCCTCAAACAACTCTTTACTCTAAGCATCATAAGCTGAGGTGACTCCACACTTGTACTTCAATCCAAAAACTCAAGCTAGTACTACAATGACTACACAGAATGGAAGTTTCTACACTAAGCATGTTACATAGATAATTGAAAGCTCAAGAATACTACTCCAAAAAGTCCTAGCCTCAAGAATTGACTCACCCAGGTAGAAAACTCATCCACCATGTTCAATCAAAGACATTATATAATTCACACAACTTTCATCAAACATGTGCCCTCACAATAAGAGAGTTACCCATAATCACTCACATAAAAGCTACTTTTCACCAATTGGGTACAAGAGTCAAATTAAGCTCACTCTCATAAGGAATTCACAAGTTACACATAATGAACCATAGTATTGCCCTTAGTGTAGTACTTCACTTATATTAGAATGATAAAGCTTAGGATCAAATAGGTCTTTGATAGTTGTAATGTAGGCTAAGGGATGGGTAGGAACTATTTTGGCCAAGAATAGCGACTATCTTCCCTATGTGCTTCAATACATCATATTTTTCAATTAATACCAATCTCTAACAACTAACTTACACCACTTTTGTCTACCCACATCTTTTGTTTTTCCCCATCTCATTAAGCTCATTCACATATACTATGGTGGGAGTATGATACGTACACATCATTCGATTTTACCCTTCTTCACACCTATTATATGTTACACACCACTATGATAGCCACCCTCAACTTAACCAATTGCCTTAGTTGAGGTGAATAATGTTCAAGGAGAACCAGGGCCAAAATAGGTTCATTGTAACACAACTAGGCTAAAAATGGGAATTTCTTTAGCACAAATTTCTCTAAATTCTAACCACAACAAAATAACTTTTACACACCAATAACTATCACTTTGGGGCTGCAATTTCACCTTTTTCCTACTTGAATTTTGAACTCCTTAACTTAATTAAGTTTACACTAAAGCGCTTAGGAGCTTGGATCAAATTAAGGTCAGTCACAAAAGGGGAATAGGCTACATATGATTCTGTCAAAGAAAAAGCTAAAGGTTCAATGGGGCTAACTAGGATTATGCACAAGGGTAGGTAAAAAAAAGGTATAAATCATAGATATCAAAGAAATGCCTATATCATTTCCTAAACCCACACTCTTTATTTTGCTTTACACACACCAGGAAAGTTATAGCATCAAATTCAACAAGGAATATACTATCATCTCACACACACATGGCATATGCTCAAATCAAGTGGGATCATCATAGACTCTTAACCAAACAACCATGTGAATTCAAATTAATCCAATAAGTACAAAAGTCATAATCACGAGTCTGGAAGTCTCAATAGTAGCAATTTACACAATCAACATGTTTTTTACCATCAAAACACTTGCATCATGCAATAAAATATAGCACCAACAAAAATATCACACTTATTCCTAACACAAAAAATTTTAAAATTACCCTAAAACAAGGAATTTTAACACCCCACACTTAAAAATTTACTTTGTCCCCAAAGTTTACTTTAAAAGGTAGAGATAGAAATACTCCCTAAGGCCACTAGGCCTAGAGAGTAGAATCTTTATACATTAAGAGGGTATGGGGACCCCACACTTAGTCTTTTCCATGCTTCTTAGCTCAGGTTTCCCGTACTCAGGCTTCCCATCAACCTGTGACTCAACAAAAACAAAACTTAGTAAAGTAAAAACTAAAAATATTAAAAATAAAACATACCTTAACTTGGGTTTCCTTACAAGAAGTACCTGATTTAGTGCCGCGGCACGACCCAATCAATTTTTTCCTCCACTTTGAGGATATGAATTTCACCCCAAGCTTTACATCCATCTTTTTACTTCACTCATAGGGTGCTGATTAAGGACCCGAGTAGTGGATGATTCATGGTAAACCACTCGGCCTTAAAGTGAGGTGTGTTTTTATATTGCTTATCTGGTGTAAAATTAAGAATATAGGATTATTGTACCTCCTTTTCACACTCCCCCGCTATTTTATATGATTTCATATACAAGACACCATTTAAACTTATTATTGAAAAGTATTTTGAGTGAGGCCTAACCAATCCCACTTCAAAGTTTACACAATCCACAACACTCTCACTCTTATTCACCGTCTTAACTTTAGTCTCAATAGAAAGATAACAACTGAATGGCTGCGATTCTTGTGGTTGTTTCACACATTGGCTAGTTTCTTCCTTTGCTTTACTCAGCCTCTATGGAGATGGTAGTGGTGGTATCTGCTTAACCTGTTCAGCAATTTTAGTTTTAGAATAATCAAACTTCCTTGAATTATTAGCAACTTTATCTGTAATGGGTTAGGAAGTCAACTCTGCATCTACCTCCTTAGTTGTCTTTAGAGGTTGTATATTACTTGGAAAATCATCTTGTGATCTGGCATTTGGTGCCTACATAATCTGACCTATTTGCAACTCAAATTTTTTCATTATCAACTTCTAATTACTCATATCTGTCTATAAACTTTTCATATCTTCCACCAACTATATATGAGAAGCTAGAAGTTGTTTTAGCATCTCTTCTATATTACTGGCCTGTGTGATTTATTATTGCTACTGAAACTGCTGCTGGTTGCTCCATAATTGAACTGGGGGTTGCATCAGCCACTCTTGATTATAGGTGTTTGCATAATATTGCCTTTGAGCAAAGCCCACAAACATTAGTGAATCGGGATTGACAGCACATATAGCTTCAGAATAACCACTATTGCCACAAACCATACACCAACTTGTGGTCTACTCCACAGATAGGACAGTATCTACCTCATATTGTGAAGGTCCTGTCCACACGCTTCTATCAAAATTTGGACAAAAGCCTCTCGATGAGGTCACCCACCAAAGTAACAAGAATCTTCATCACTCGAAAACCATATATCCCAGGCTGACATATCAAGAAGTGTGAGAAAAAAAACTAAAAGAAACTAAAAAAGAAAAATTACTAAACAATGTACAACTCAATATAGATAAACTTAAAAAAGATAGTTGTATATTTTCAAGTCCCCGACAACGGTGCCAAAAACATATTGCACCTAAACACTCATGCAAGTGTACATGGTCTCACCAGGTAATACAGTGGCCTTAAATAAAGCCAAATATCTATCCCTCAAAGACTTGTATTAAGCAACTATCCAATTCTAGTTTAACTATTGAGATAAACTAGTGCAACATTGCCAAAAGAATTTTGAAAGTTTATAACTAAAATAATATGGAAAAGTAAAGACTTTGGACAATCAATGGATGAAAACCCCGGGTTAAAGCACTACAAACAATATAATATGCTATTGAACTTCATTCATTAGATTAATTATCTTGGCTGTTGATTAATAGGGTTTATCATATGATCATGGTCATCCGATCTTTAAACTTCTACCTAACTGGACATTACAATTACATTGTTGATCCGGGATGCAATAATCCAATTACATGCATGAATCTATCATCCTACATGTGAACCAAGCAAGGCTTATAGGTATATCCCTATTCTAGTAACTAATTTAAATTCTTAATTTTATAAAAGAATAAGAACCTTACTCTATTTATCCCCACGTTCTATCTTCCTATTCCCTTTCTCGAGTTCACAAGGTCGACAATATATGTATTCTAAGGGTCTGAATCCTTAAAATAGTTAAATAAAATGATAAACAAACAATCAAATATGATAAACAATTCACACAAACTCAATTTAAAGCGAAAGTAAACAAGTTCTTGGCCTTAACCCCGGAAAGGGGGTTTTTAGCCACTCATGGACATAGTCATAATTAAGATGAAAAAAAACATGATAAAATCCATTAAAAAGCTAAATTAAAAGAATAAAAACCCTAATTTAAGCGTATCCTCTCTCCAAGTTTCAAAGACGTCCAAGGTGTCCAATTCACGTCAAGTTGTGTCTTGTGCTTTTGTTGATCCATTCCAAGCCTTTTTATGTTGATTCCACCTGATTTGAAGATTGTATATCCTTCATTTATTATCATAATAAACTCAACAATCATCATATAGCATTAAACACAACAATTTATAGCTCAAAACAACACAACATCCAGGATGACGGACTAGAAACTTAAGCTAAGAATACTAGTTTTTCCCCTTTTGATCTTTCACTTAGTTTTGACTCTTGGATTGATCAAATTGCACTTTAAATACAATAATAAAGTTTTTACACATATAATTACACAATCATACCATTAGGAACTCATTATACACATTAAAATCCATTGTGATCAACTAGAACAACACCAAACTCAAGCTAGTAACGCTAGTTTTCTCATATGAACTCTAAATGATCAACTTAAGTACAAACCTATTTGAAATACACCTTAAGCATTGTTATCAAGTACTTAAACACTTTGATGCTCAATTATATCATCATTAACTCATAAATCGCACAAAAAGTCCTCAAAACAAGGCTAAATAAGCTAGGATAACAACACCGAAGTTTTTAAATCCACCTTAGACCACTTACTCACCCAATATATGCAATAATATCTATTTTGGGGATTTTGTTGAATATCTCACTCTCACAAATATGTCAAGTTGTGTGTTTGATACCATTGGATTACCCTTATAGTCTTTATATTAGCTTTTAGATAATCAAATTAGGATCACTATGGGTCTTTTCTAGGCTTGTAATGTAGGCCTGGGGATAAGTAGCATAATTTTTAGGTTCGGTGGCTTATTCCTCCAAGCACTACACTACTCATGGATCCACTTTCTTTGTTTCTTTTATTTTCTCCTTTTCATTTATTTTTTTGTCTTTCGAGTTAGGGTACGTTGTTCTTCTCAATTCAAGTTTTTCTTTCTTATTTGTATTTTTTTAAGATTTCTCATACCGCACCCAGACCGTTTCCTCTTCTTTACTTAAAATTTTTCTTCATACCCACATTTATCTATGCACCTCTATGATTGCTACTCTCAACATAGATAATTTTCTTGAGTTAAGGTGCACAGTTTCCAAGTAGGGAGTGGGGCCAAAATAGGTTCATTAGATTTGGAATAGAAAGTTGAATAGGTCAAAGAAAATAATTGGTCAATTTAAGGATCAAATTTTTTAATCAAGGGATACTCATTTTATTTGGTTGGCTTATTATTCTAAAGTAGACTAATTCAATCATGGCCTATGATATTTCCCTAACCTCCTATTCTATATTTTATCGTGAGACTAATTGGGCAATTCTAGATCGTACAACATACACCAACTAGGCAAGGTACCTTTTTCATTCATGGCTTAGGGCTTTCATCTACATTGGTTTCTATTTTTTTCATGTTAGATGATCCAGACTATCCTACCATAGTTTCTAATTCCATCTCTCTAGATCCTACTTTAGTTACAACTTAGTACATGCACACACTAGATCATAACCCAAAAAGTGAAGGGGTATCATTTTAAAATCACAAGTTAAAATATGTAAGCGTGGTTATACAAATCAGGCTTCACAAAGTTCTTTTATTTGATGCTAATTTACATACACAACAAAACACAAAAACATCACAAACAAAATAAAAATATAATAAAAATTCATAAAGATGTAATTTCTAACTATAATAGTTATCTGACAGAAAAAAAAACACGACAACAAAATCCCTCGACTATGGTACACCCCCACGCCCAACTTAAAAGGATGTATTATCCCCAATGCATATATATGAAAATTTGAAAACAAAGGAGTTAAGACATACCTGGCACACTAGGCATCGAATCATAACGTCTCCTTAGTGGGGACCTTACACCATGCCCCACTCTCTATAATAATGTCCTCTATTATGGTTTGAACATTCACATCAATATGGGTACTGGTGGTGGCTAATACGCTTAATGGTGTAGTACTCTCAGGGATCAAAACATTACCCCACTAACATCAGCTATAGTTGCAGTCATCATCTCACCCATCTGGGAGATATCAAATCCTGTTACTATCTCATGGACCTACGTTAGATGGTCTTGTGATCCATGTTAGCTAGCTGTGTGGCTGATCTCATCTCATATCTCCCACGCCTCCTTTTCCTCCTCTTACTTGCTCTCTTGTCAACCTCTTCAGACTCTTTGTCTTTTCCATTTATGCCCCAAATGTCGTGCATATACTGACAGTGCCCAAGCGCATATGAAAGTGTACATGGTCTACCAAGTAGTAAAGTAGCCTTCAAGAAAGCTAAGTATCAATCCCACAGGGACTTGATTCAACAATGATTCTATTCTAGTTCACAATTTAGATTCAATTTATGCAAGCGTACCCAAAAAGAGTTTGGAATATTATAACTTGCAAGTAAAGTAACAATGAATAAAATAAAGTCTTGAAACAATCAATGGAGTAAATCCTAAGGTTAAATCACTTCAAACAATCATACTATGTTATTGAACTTCATTCATTAATTTGCTTATCTTAGTTGTTGATTCGTAGGGTTAGTTGCATGATTATGGTCTCCCGACCTCTAACCGTTTACATAATTTAGACATTACAACAACATCATTAATCGGGGATATAATAATCCAATTAAGTATTTTAAAGATATCATCCTACATGTGAATCAAGTAAGGCATCTAAGTACATTAATGTCCTTGATGCTAATTTGAATTCCTTATTTTGTAAAAGAAAACAAACCATACTTTGTTTGTTCCCATGTTCTATATCCCAATTCTCTCTCCCAAGATCACAAGGGTGACAATAGATGTATTTTCCAGGTGATCAATCCATCAAATATTTAAATCAATAATAAACAAACAATCAATAATGATAAGCAAATCAAGCGAACTTAGTTCAAAATAATAATACTCATGTTCTTGACTTTAACCCCGGAGAGGGAGTTTCTAGCCACTCATAGTCATAATCAACATCCAAATAATTGTATGAATGATTAAAACCATAAATAAAATAAAAATAAAAGAATATAAAACCTAAAAAGAAATTGTGGTAGCCTCCAACGATGTCCCAATTTGATCTAGGGCAATCCAAGACTCTCCAAGATGTTTAAAACGGAATATAAGACATTATCTTTATAGTGCACCAGTCATAAACCAACTTGGATTAGGTTTTCACACAATTTTATTTCAGCTGGGTCGAATTTTCCCAATTTTGATGCTCACCGCTAAGTAGTATAGTGCCACATGCCATCACTAGGCACTTTTTCCCAATTTTGGTGCTCGCCACTGAGTTGTATAATCGCGTTGAGCTTCTGTTTTAGGGAAAATGCCAAATGAATTATCACCGATGAGTGGTGGGTTACCATTTTGTGACCCTTCTGAATCCAATGGTGTAAAGTATGCACCCATTGGCCAATCACACAATCCACACACGCCTAAGACATTTCGGGGGTCCAAATTGTGTCAATTTGTGTATTTTGCTTCCGTTGAGACATTCCAAGCCCTTTTTGAGTTGTTTACACTTGACTTGAAGCTTTTATATCCGGTATATATCATCATAATCCATTCACCAAGAATCCTACAGAATTAAACACCACACTTTAGAGCTCAAAACAATACAACATCCAAGACAGTGAATCAAAAACACAAGCTAAGCATAAACTAATTTCACTTTGATATTTAACTCATTGTTTTGACCCTTGGCTTGATCCAATTGACCCTTGAACATTATAAGAAAGTTTTTTCACATATAAATAAATAATAACAATCTTGGGAACTCATTAAACACGTTAGAACCCAACACGATAGACTAGACAATACCTGACTCAAGCTAGTCACACTAGTTTTCTCGGTTAACTCTAAATGCTCAAATTGGACCCAAACTCATGTGAAAACACCATTAAACATTGTAAACACATACATGTACACTTAAAGTCACATTTATATCATTATAAAAACATATAGCATAAGAATCATCCTCAAAACAAGGTTAAATAGGCTAGAATAGTAACGCTAGAATGCATAAATACACCCAACATCACCACCCCACACTTAAAGACTGGTTCATCCTCGAACAACTCTTAACTATAAACACCATGAGATGGAAAAACTCCACACTTTAACTACAAGAAAGACACTCGAGTTAGTACTATAATGACTACACAGCATGCAAGTTTTTACCCTCAGCATGTTACATACAATTGACAGGTCAAGAATACTACTACAAAATATCCTATCCTCAAGAATTGACTCCAAAGGAGGAAAACTCAAGCATACTTATCAATCAAAGACATCAGATGAATCACCCACATTTATCAAAACATGTGCCCCTCATAACAAAAGAGTTACCTAAAATTACTCACAATAATGCAAAACACAACACAATGTGTACAAGAATCAAGTTACACTCACTCTCAGAAGAAATTCACAAGTTAGACATAATGAACCATAGGCTTGCCCTTAGTGTAGAGCTACAATAATATCAAAATGATGAAGCTTAGGATCAAATAGGTCTTTTCTAGATTTTAATGTAGGCTAAGGGACGGGTAGTAACTATTTAGAATAGTGACTAGCCTCTCTAAGAACTTTAATACATTACATTATACATTTAGAACCAATATCCAACAGCAAATTTACACCATTTTTATCCACCCATTTCTTTTGTTTTGTCCTATCTCTTTTAAGCATTTTCACAAACACATGGTGGAAGTGTTGTTTATTACCACATGTATCAATTTTTTTTTCTTTTTTTCCTTTTTCATAGCCATGGTACTATTTCTATCTCAATGTCTAACACACCCAACCACCACACATCAATTATCAACACCAATTACTATTACCTTGGGGCATCAATTTTACTTTTCTCCTCTTATTTTTCAAACTCCTTACTAAATCAATTTTACACTAAAGCACTTAGGAGCTTTTTGGATTAAATTAAGGTCTGTCAATGAAGGGGATTTGGCTACATATAAGGATACCAAATAAAATAAGCTAAAGTTTCAATGGGGTTTAACTAGGATTATGCACAAGGGTGGGTCAAAAAGAATGTATAAAACAAGGCTATCAAAGAAATATCTGTATCATCTCCTAAACTTACATTCTTTATTTTTCTTTATACACACACTGAACAAGTTCTAGACATCACATGCAACAAATATATAAAAATTCACATCACTCATGGAACATGCTTGGCTCACACGGGATCATCATAGACTCTCAACCAACAATAGCATGAATTCAAATTTTAAGCCACAAGAACAAGAGTCACTAACATGAGACAAGGAGTCTCAAAAGTAGTAATTCGCACTATTCAACATGCTTTAACAACTAAAACACTTGCACCATTTAGTCAAAAATAACACCAACACGAACATCTTACACAAAAAAATTTAAATTGAGCTCGAAATTGGGAATTTCCCCACTCCATACTTAAAAATCTACTTTTTCCCTAAAGTGAACTTTCAACGTGAAATATAGAAATACTCCCTGAGACCTCTAGGCCTAGCTAGTACCATATTTTTGTATCAAAAGGATCCAATAGACCCCACACTTAGTTCTCGCCATGGTCCTTAGCTCAGATTTCTGATACTCAAACTTCCCATTGACCAGTGACTCAAAAAAATAAAAACTACGTGAAGTAAAAAAATCTAAAAAATTAAACTTACCTACTTAACTAGGGTTGCCTCCCAAGCAACGCCTGATTAAGTGTCACGGCATGACCCAACTTATCAACTTAGTCATTCTATTTTCTTCTCTTTCTCACACTTGGTCTCCATCTTCTTATTCTTTTTACCCCTCTTGGGGCTAAATTCTAAAGGGTACCTGATTTGTCAACTTTAATCTTTTTAGGCTCATCAACTTCCATCTTGTCATTTTGTAGTATTGGAGGCTTGGGTTGCTCAATGAGGTGTCAGAAGAGGCCTTTGATAGACTATCCACCCTACACTTATCCCATTCAATAACATTGATCATACATAATTCTTTATATTCGGATGTTATGTTGAGTGCTTTGTATACTTTAAATACTATTTCATCATCCTCCAACCTCATCATAAGCGTGCCTGTTATAATATCAATCAATGTTCCTCCGATTGCTAAGAATGGATGCCCCAAGATGATTGGTATCTGTTTGTCTTCCTGGAAGTCTAGAATAATAAAGTCAGTAGGAATAACAAATTTACCAACCTTTATGAGAACATCCTCAATGATTCCTTCCAGATAGGAAATGGATCCATCTGCCAACTATAGACGCACAGTGCACGGTTTGGGCTCACTCAAACCTAATTTCTCGATAGAGATAGGGGCATCAAGTTGATACTCGCTCTTAAATTACAATGTACCTGAACTACCTTACTATTATCAATCTTAATGGGGAGGGTGAACTTCCCTAGGTCTTTAAGCTTCTTGGGAATATTCTGTGTCATTACAGCGTAGCACTCTTCTGTGAGTGTTATGGCCTCCACATCCCACAACTTTACCTTATTTTCAACCACATCCCCCAAGTACTTAGCGTACTTGGGCATACCCTGCAAAATATCTAACAAAGGTAAGTTAATGTGAAGCTCTCTAAATGTGCCAAAGAACTTATTAAGCATTTCATCCTTCTTCGCTTTTATTTACCTCTGAGGGAAAGAAAGCGGTGGAATCTTCTTCTTCTCTGGTTCAGCAACTTTAGTTTTCAAGTACTCAGACTTTCTTAAATTATTAGCAACTTCTTTGGATACCTGTTGGGTCACCACCTCAGTATCTACCTCCTCAATTACCTTTAGAGGCTCTCCATGAAGCTTTTTACCACTCCTTAAAGTGATTGCCATGACTTGCTTTGGATTTTTTGTATCACGGGCAAACCACCTTGAGGCCGAGTATTTAATACTTGTTGTAACTACCCCAACTGCAACTCTAAACTTCTTTGTGCTGCTTGCTGATATTTTACATCTACAGCCAACTGTATTTAATTTGCTAGAACCAGCTTCATCATCTTTTACAAGTGTTAGTTAACTAATTTTCGTGTGCCTGCAGTTGCTGGATTTGTTGTTGTTGAGTGTTCCAAGGCTAAGTATGCCGCTTCAGGTTGTAGGCATTACCATAATTTGTCCTTTGAGCATTGCCCACATACATTACCGATTTTGAATTTGAAGCACACATGGCCGCAAAATGGCCACTATTTTCGTAGACCTCACACCAACCACTAGTTTGTTAAACTGCATTAACTGCTACACTGGGTTGTGTAGTTCCAACTTTCAAGTTGTTGAACTGAGTGTCTATTAAATTTTGGTAATGCAGAAACCTAATTTGATAACAATGTGAATTGGTCCACCTCCAGTACACCTGCAATTCTTTTTGTGGTACTCTTTAAGTCTTAATACCATTCTAGGTTCCCTTGAGCTATGCGGTTCAATAAAGTGTACAGCTCATCATATGTCATCTCAAGAGCTTAACCACCTGCAGCTAAATCTAGAGAAATTTTTTTATTATAGTCAAGATCCTCTACAAAAGTATGAGTAAGTACCTCATTAGACTGTTGATGGTGTGGACAGTCTTGAAAAAAATCCTTGAACCAATCCCAAGCATGATAAATATTCTCATCTGGCTTCTATTTGAAGCACACTATCTCACTGTGAAGTCTCGCAGTCTTACCAAATGAGAAAAACCAAATAAGGATTTTTCTGGTCATGTCATTCTAGGAGGTGATTGAGTTTTTTGGTTCCGTATTCAACCATTTTTTGCTTCCCCAATTAGTGAAAAGGGGAACAAAATCATCCTCACATATTCTGCATTCACACCCATGGGAATAAATGTATCACTGATTTCCAGAAAATTCTGTAAGTAGACCTGTGGATCTTCATGTGAAAGCCCTGTGAACTGTCCACAACTAATTAGAAGTTGTACTATATTTTGTTTGAGCTCTAAATTGCCTTCAGATGTTGGCTTCTAAAACAGCGAGGTCAAATTAGTTGGAAGTGGGATTGCCACTTCTCTGACTGTCCTGTGGGTTGCTTGTTCATAAGCCATGATGGCAGGATTCTCTTGGTCTTCTGTGATTTGCAGAATTTAGGGAGAAAGATTTTCTTTGTCTTTTGCATTGATGGAATAGTTTCTCAGGTTTGGTGATTGGTTCAACCAAGTCCTGATCCCTTTCCAGCTTTTGTAAACCTGTTTTCTAAAAAAAAAAAAAAAACCAAGACCAAGCATAAAATCACCAAATAAATCTAAAGGTAAAACTAAAAATAAAATAGTTGCCAACTTACAAGTCCCCAGAAATGGTGCCAAAAATATGATAGCGTGTAAGCACACACGCAAGTGTACGTGGTCTACCAAGTAGTAAAGTAGCCTTCAAGAAAGCCAAGTATCAATCCCACAAGCACTTGATTCAACAACAATTCTATTCTAGTTCACAATTTAGACTCAATTGATGCAAGTGTAACCAAAAAGATTTTGGAATATTGTAACGTGTAAGTAAAGTAAACAATGCGTAAAATAAAGTCTTGAATCAATCAATGGAGTAAAGCCCAGGGTTAAAGCACTTCGAACAATAATACTATGTTATTGAACTTCATTCGTTAACTTTCTTATCTTGGTTGTTGATTCGTAGGGTTAATTGTATGATCACGGTCTCCCAACCTCAACCATTTACCTAATTTAGATATTATAACTACATCATTGAGCAAGGATGTAATAATCCAATTAAGTGTCTGAAAGATATCATCCTACGTGTGAATCAAGTAAGGCATCTAAGTATATTCATGTCCTTGACGCTAATTTGAATTCCATATTTTGTAAAGAAAACAAACCATACTATGTTCATTCTCATGTTCTATCCCACAATTCCCTCTTTCGAGATCACAAGGATGACAATAGATGTATTTTTTGGGTGATTAATCCATCAAATAGTTAAATCAAGAATAAACAAAAAATCAATAATGATAAGCAAATTAAGCCAACTTAGTTCAAAACAATAATACTCATGTTCTTGGCTAGAGAGAGTTTCTAGCCACTCATAGTCATAATCAACATCCAAATAATTTTATTAATGACTATAACAATACATAAACTAAAAATAAAGAATATAAAACCTAAAAAAAATTGTGATAGCCTCCAATATATTTAAAACAGAATTTAAGACATAATATTTATAGTGCACCAGTCATAAACCGACTTGGATTAGGTTTCCACACTATTTTATTTCATCTGGGTAGAATTTTCCCAATTTTTATGCTCACCGTTAAGCGGTATAGTTCCAAATGCCATCACTAGGCACTTTTTCCTAATTTTGGTGCTCGCTGCTGAGCGGCATAATCCCGTTGAGCTTCTATTTTTGGACATATGCCAATTGAATTATCAGCGCTGAGTAGTGGGTTACTATTTAGGAACCCTTATGAATCCAATGGTGTAAATAATATTTCCATTGGCCAATCACACAGTCTACACGGACCCAAGATATTTCAAGGGTCTAAATTACGTCAATTTATGTATTTTGCTTCCGTTGAGCCATTCCAAACCCTTTTTGAGTTGTTTCCACTTTATTTAAAGCTTTTATATCCTTCATAAATTATCATAATCCATTCACCAAGCATAATATATCATTAAACACAACAATTTAGAGCTCAAAAAACACAATATCCAAGACAGTGAATCAAAAACACAAGCTAAGCATAGACTACTTTCACTTTGATATTTGACTCATTGTTTTGACCCTTGGATTGATCCAATTGACCCTTTAAAATTGTAATAAAGGTTTTGCATATATAAATAAATAATAACAACCTTGGTAACTCATTAAACATGTTAGAACCCAACACGATAGACTAGACAAACACCTGGCTCAAGCTAGTCACACTAGTTTTCTCTGTTGACTCTATATGCTTAATTTGGACCCAAACTTATGTAAAAACACCATTAAACATTTTAAATACATACATTGACACTCAAAATCATATTTATCTCATTATCAACACATATAGCATAAGAATCATCCTCAAAATAAGGCTAAATAGGCTAGAATAGTAACGCTAGAATGCATTAATACACCCAACATCATGTACTCAACCAGGATCTCCTAAGTAATGGACATTATGGTAGTCGACAAAGTTAGGAATAAAATTAAATCCATATCCTTTATTGTAGCCAGTAAAGCATCCAACTCTCATGGATCTCTGCCAAATCTAGGATTACACCCCTTCTAACTTCTTCTTTATTTGCTACTCAAAACTATCAAACTATGTCTGCATTCCCTGTATCTCACCCTTAATATCCTTCTTTACGTAAGACTTCACACCCTTCTTAATATTCATAACTTTTTTCTCAAGGGTGACTAAGCATTTTAGCACAGCACATAAAAATTCCAATGAGACTAAAACATACCCACCTGAGGGTAGGCTTGATGTAGATAATCTTCAGATGGAAGAAGTTAGGGCCTATGGTACCCTATAATCTATAGATCTTGTAGAATTAGTGAAGGTCTGTGGCTCAGATCATGCAATCACAGCTGGTGTATCTCCAAGGTTGGAAAAACCTGAAGTATCAATGTCGATGCCCATGTTAGACTGAAAGGTTGTCTAAAGTAATGCCGCACCCATATTGGCCTTGGATATTATGTTGTCCTAATCCCGAATCAACCCCAAATAATATGTCCAGTACACCATCAAAAAATTATCCATATTTTGTAGCATAGGCACTCGTTCATCTAAATAAATCTACATTAATAAGCAAGGGAAAGATAGTCTGGTGTCGGTACTGGCATCCTTATCATAAATTTCTCGAGAAAGAGTCTTGTCTATGTCGTTCTCATATCTTTCCATAATACAAGTCACTAAAGCATTCTTGTCAAGGCTTAAATTTTTAACCAGTTTTTACCGAGTCTATGCGGTGAAGCTTTCTCTTTTTGATGAGTAGATTTTGATTTTGATAGTGTGGTATCTTGTGAAAGTTTCTCAAAAATTAAAATTGGCGGTTTAGCAGATTCTTTGGGATTTTTTTTGCAGTCCATGTAGGCTAGGTTTACCTTCTTTATAAATTGAGCTAATTGGGAGTATAATTATGATAGTATTCTATATATGGGATTGTATTTATGTATTGGAGGAATAAATGGTATTATTATTCTTATTTATACTATTTAGGCTATCTTGGAACTATAATCTAGGTGAAACTACCTTAATTACAAATGTTTAGGTAAAACTACCTTAGTTGTTTATGTTTAGGTAAAATTTCCTTTATTGCTAATGTTTAGATGAAACTACCTTAGTTGCTCATGTTTAGGCGAAATTTCTTTATTTTCTTATGTTTAGGTAGAATTGGTGGAATTGTTTTCATTTTAGAAGGAATTGACATAGTTGCTCATGTTTTTTGAAGAACTACTATTTTAGGGCTATTTACGTCTTATTTAACATGTAGAAATGAAATTAGAGAACTTAGCCTAGTTTGGGGTAGTAATTACCTAAATTTAGATTTTGGGGATTAGAAGTTGGCCCCTTCGGCCCACCTTAGGTCAAGACATATGTTAGCTTTTGTAGATATTTATACATATGTTACACCCTTAGTATTAATTACTTTGGGTCATTGAGGATATTAAATACATAATTCTTATACTAATTTTGTAGTTGGGAGTTTGTGCTAATTTTGGGTAAATTCGATGGTTATAGATATGGAAATTAGTATGATTTATAGATATGATGATTTGTAAGCTTTATAGATATGATTATTGGTATGGTAATTGATATGGTTATCAGTATGATTTTTGGATGTGGTCATTATTTTGGCTTATGGATATGGTTATTGATACGGTGTATAGATATAGTTATTGTTATGGTTTATTGACAATTTTATTTGATATCATTTATTCATATAGTTTATTAGTATGGTTCATTAATATGATTTATTCATATAAGATTTGGTTCTAGTCCAGAAATTTATGATGATATTAATTAATATGAGTTTTAGTTGAATTTTGGCAAATGATGTTATGATGATACTATTGAGGATATTTTTATTATATTTATAATATAAGTTTCAATTCAATTTTGGAAAATGATGTTAAGATATTGATACAATTGATAGCTAGGACACGTGCTACCGTAACAAGAGATGAGAGTTCCAAGACTGAGCCTAGGTATCTTATCACTGGTTGTGATGGTCTATAGGTCATGGAAAACCTAGGAATGTGTCCCTAGCTAGGGTCCAAGATAGGGGGACTTTACCATACCTTATTCCTTCCCCGATCTAAAGATTCTTCAGCCCTATCCAATGGTAGGCTAGGGACCAACCTAAGTTCCACTGGGTTTATTTCTTCCTTAATTCTTAGAGATGCTTTGGTTCAGCTTTTGGGATCGGTTGGATTTACACCTTTTGATGGTTCACAGTCTATGAATCAGAGTGGTACAGAGATCAGGGGTACAGCCAATAGCTACAGCTTCTAGAGTTAAGGTCCCTCCTGCGTTGGTGGTTGCCTAACTGGTATTCTCTTAGCTGATAGTTGCCTAGCCTGATATGTCTTCTAAAGAGCAGAAGATGTTGGATAGATTCTTGAGACTGGCTTTGCCTAGGTTTCTTGGTGCACCGGGCGAGGATGCATATAAGTTCTTGATTTTTTGTGAGGATAAGTTTTGTAATTTAGGCCTAGTTGAGCCTCATGGTGTGGGTTACACTACTTTTCAGTTGATTTGGTCACTCGACATTAATGGAGAGGTTATCTTAATTCAAGGACAGTTGGATCTCCCCCATTGACATAGACTCAGTTTTTTAAGATCTTCATAGAGAATTATATGCCTCGCAGCCTTAGTGGTCATTAAATAGATTAGTTCTCAAGGTTTTAGTAGGGCTCTATGATGTTTCTAGAGTATGAGGCATAATTTTATAAGTTGGTTAGGTATCCTACTTCTATTTTAACTACTGAGTATAAGAGGGTTCATTGTTTTATTTAAGGATTAAAGCCTTCTCTTTGCATGTATACATAGAGTTTAGTTGCTTTGGGTATGTCTTTTGTTAAGGTTTCTAGTCATGCTCGATTTATGAAGAAAATGCATTGTGAGGCATAAGGGGACAGCAATAAAAGGTCATATTATTAGGGTAGTTTCACTGGGTGCCATAGTAGCTCATGGTTTAAAGGCACTAGTTCTCAAGGTAGGTACCCTCCGAATTAGTCGTATCAGTATCGAGGTCAGTCTAGTAGGCCAGTTCTGGTCGCACTTCAAATTACCAATAAAGGCAATCTAGTTTCAGTGACTGTCCTTGCCAGGGTCCTGGATAGTCTTTGAGTGGTTCATCTTTTAATTATTCTAATTGTGTTGGTTATCCCAAGTCAGCCGAATCTTTTGGTTTTTTGTGCAGCACTTAGGGCATGTTATGGTTGTCAAGCTTTTGGTCATTCTCAAAAGAGTTCCCCTATCCTAGAGTGATTATTTCTTTATCTTAGTGTTCCTCCAATTAGGGCGGTACATCCCATAACTAAAGGTGGTATGAATAGTCATAGGGGTGGTCCCTAGGGTGCTTGTAGAGGGTCTCAGGCAGTTAGGACAAGAGGTTAGTTAGGAGCCCTACTAGGTGGTATGCTTGGTCAGTTGTATGCCCTACCTTCTAGACCTGAGGTGGACAGTTGTATGCCGGACCTACTAGAACTGAAGCTTAGTCTTAGAATGTTGTTATCATAGGTCTGATCTTGGTTGCCATCAGTCTCCTTTTGCTTTGTTTAATCTGGGATCCATTTATTCATATGTGTATACTTATTATGCCTAGTAGATAGAGTTATCTTGGTATTTATTATCTATGCCATTATGTGTATCTATTCTCGTGGATGATTCGTAAGTAGTGAATTGGGTTTATAGATTATATGTTGTGACAGTTCGAGTGTTTGATACTCAGGCTAATCTTATTTTATTATATATGGTGGATTTTAATGTGATTCTTGGAATAGACTATTTATCCCACAACCATGCAATCCTAGATTGTTTTTCCAAGACCATTACCTTTGCCATGCCCGACGTACCCCAGTGTGTGTGGCAGGTAGCAGTTAGCCGCAACCAAATGGGGATTATTTCTTACACTCGGGCTAGAATACTTAATTTTAGGGGCTACGAGTCTTATATCACTTATATTGTGATGTTAGTGTGGAAAGTCCATTGCTTGACTCAGTTCCTATAGTTCGTGAGTTTCTTGATGTTTTCATTTCCAATCTACTTAATCTTCCTCCTAAGCAAAATATTGAGTTTGCTATTGATCTTGATTAGGCACCCGACCTATTTCTATGGAACCTTACTATATGTCTCATTTCGAGTTGAAGAAGCCAAATTCTCATCTTCATGATCTTCTTAGTAAAGGTTTCATTAAATTCAGTATGTTTTCTTGGGGAGAACCTGTGTTGTTTGTTAAGAATGAAAGATGGTTCCATGCCTATGTATATTGATTATAGGCATCTTAATAATGTGACAGTGAACAATCGGTATCTTGTGCCTCTCATTGATTATTTGTTTTCCCTATTTTAGGGAGCAGCATATTTTTTATGATTAATTTGAGTTCTGGTTACCATCAATTGAGAATTCAGGCTGAGAATTTACCAAAGACGGTCTATAGGAACTGTTATGGAAATTATGAGTTTTTAGTAATATCTGTTGGGTTGAACAAAGCCCCAACCATGTTTATGGATTTGAAGAATCGTGGGTTCAGGCCTTATTTGGATTCTTTTGTGATTGTTTTCATTGACGACATCCTTGTGTATTCAATGAATAGTGAGAAGCATATGCATCATTTGAGGATTGTGCTCCAGACTATGAGAGATCATATACTTTTTTCCAAATTCTCCAAGTGTGAGTTTTGGATTCATTTGGTGACATTCCTCGGGCATGTGGTGTCTAATAATGGGATTATGATAAACCTAGTGAAGATCGACACTATTCATGATTGGGTAAGGTGATCACGATCAACGTAATCCATGATTTATAGGAAAGGCAATCATTGTCAAATATAATAACCCAACTTGAGTTGGGGTCGAATCCTCGAGGAGTGGAATTAGTCTTCAAATCCTATGGGCGTTAATATCTAATAAAGATATACTCATAATCTAAAAAAATGAAAGCCAAATTAAAATTGGGGGGGGAGGTTGTTTTAGCAAAATCTAATCAAACTACCAATTAAAAGCAACAAAAATAGGTAATATTCCAATAGAAGAATGGTCTTGGGATTACGTTTTCTTAGGCGCAAGTAATGCATGGGTTTATGATAATCAAATGAAAAACCTAGTCAATGACTATATGGGTAGTTTAGGTTAGGGGTTTTGATGCTAGTTTTTCAACCAACCACAAAAAAAATCACCCATGGACCCTTTCGGATTCGCTATGGGTGTCGCAAACAAATCCACCCAAAACCTAAATTGGGCATCCCCATTTCTAGGAAGATGCCCATGACATAGAAAATTCACAATCCATATGTATTTCTAAGATAATGTAAAGGAATAAAATAAATGCCTAATTATTGTTCACTAATACCTTTTCACCCATATCCCTCTTTCAAGGATGATATAGGATCCATAAGCATACCCACGTCCCTCTTTTAAGGATGATGTGAGTTTTGGGAATTTGGGGTTTTCACCCAAAAATTCTCACTCAGCAAACAACTATTAGTAATACCCAATGTCATTAACCAATATTTTACACTAATAATTAAAACCCACACATAATTCCACCCTATTTCAACATAATCCCAAGATAAACGTTTGGCTACTCATGAAGTTTAAAGGGAAGAAATATACAAAAATGGTCGATCAAAGCTTCCATTGATTATGCAAGCAAGAGTATTCTTAAATTTAACTTCAATTAAAACTAAACTCAATTGGAAAATTAACCACAATATTTTGTATGTTTCTACAAAGCAAGAAATTCAAAATCTAGTTGGAGATATCCAAAAAATAAAAGTGTTTTGAGTCTTATAGAGAATTGGAACCAGTTGTGGGAAATGACAAATCTACCCTTGGGCTATTTTCTACTCAAATGTGATTGTCGGAGCTTGATCGCGATCGCGGATCCCGCAATCGTGGTGAGCCTATCGCGATCACCATCTTGACTAATCTGGACTTGTTGTGATCACGACCCTCAGACCGCGATCGTGGTAACTGAGGGTCACTTCCTGCTCATGCTTTTTTCGACTTTTACACTGACTCTTTCCTTTTTTATCGCATTTTAGTTAATTTTACTTCTTTTCTTTCCTTCACCTATGTACCTGCAAAACAGGAGAACTAGTGCATTCAAATGATAAATTCAGCTCATTAACACCAATAATTTAAGTAGTGTGCACAAATTTAGGTGTAAATGAGTGGTAAATTTACCTCTCATCAATATCCCAAACATACACCTTTGCTTGTCCTTAAGAATCACTACTTCTTACTTAATGAGACTGTGCTATTGTAAGCCTATTTAAATAACAAAATGATCACAATAAATTCATACTAGATTAACACCAACAAGTAGCTCTCAAGCATGGGCAAAGCTATTCTGACAACTCCCCTCAACATGAAATAACATTTTTCAAGGATGCAGAAGACTTTAAAGAACAATCAATGCAACAATCACCTACTCTGGAGAAGTGACTCCCTATCAATAGAAACTCAACTATACACTTATGCCTCATTTTTCGAATGATAACAATTTCACCAGCCTTAATTAGTCTACGTGCCTCCTCACAAGATGGAAATCCCACACACAAAATTATATATTATGCAACAAGGGATTTAAGTGCAAACACTCACTCTCACAAAGACTTTCTCAATGCTAACAAGTATCATACCATATGCTTGCTTTTATTTTCAAATGCCACTATAATGAATACACTTGGTTGGAGATCTCGAAGGGCTTTTTCAAGCTTGTAATGTAGGTTCAGCAAAGGGTATGATATCATTTGGGTAAAAAGTGACTACACCCTCATTGAATATCTACATCACACTATTTAACCAAACTTTGACCATGGACAACCTCATTTGTTTCCAAAATTTGCGCATGCCTACTTTTTCTACCTTGATTTACCCATCTCTTTGAAAGAATTTTCTTTTCAACTATTTCTTTTTTAATCCATGCTATTCCTTCTTTTGATGATTCCTTTCTTTTTAACTTTTCACATTCTCTCTTTGGTTAGATTTTTAGGCATTCTCTTACAATATCATGGCCAAAGATCACTTCTTCCAAAACTTACCACCCCTAACTTAGTCATTTGGACTCAAGTTTTATTTTTCAAGTTCAAGGAGGGTAGGGTTCAAAAGAGGGATAAACTTTAAATGGTTCAAGGCTTGTAATTTTGTTGCCAAAGAAAGGCTTGAAGGCTCAAAACAGGTAACTAAGGACACTACTATATGTATGGGTAGTCTATTTAGGCTAAAGTGGGTTCCTATATTCACAAAGATGGCCTAAGGTTATTTCACCAACAAAGAATAATCACAATTAGCCTTGAGAGACTAATGGGGCAAATTCTAGATGATACAAGTATGCATGAGAGATACATAATTATGCTCAACATATATGGCATGCAAACTTTTCAACGAGACTCAATTGCATTTTCTAATAAAGACAAAAGGAAGTATTTACCAACTACTACAGACTAAAGACTTTGGAGTCACAAAAAGAGGTACAGTATTATTACAAAATTATTCACATCCATGCCCTTGGTTTATAAAAAAATTGGACAGAGGTGGGTGTTTGCTTCACATTTACACCACGCAAAATTTTCTATCGATGGCACCAAACCAAGCCACTGTCTCATATTTCAGCTCTTATAAGGGAAAACCATATGGCTACTCAGACTTCACCATAGGTTTAAAGGCGATCCCAAAACTCCAATGAAACAGGTACTTAAATTTCCTCTGCATTAATGGCATAAACCCCAATCACGATAATTTTTCCTTAAGAATATCGTCACTCAAGCTATCATAAGGAATGACTCGTTTGACATCATCATAAGCAAGATAAAGATAAAATAAAAATCTAAAAATGAAATAAGCAACTTATCCATAAATTGTCGGCACCATCAGAGTGCCTAAATATTACAATCCAGAATAAGAATAAAAATCATCCAAATTAACATAAAAAAGAACATCCAAAAATATATCAATAATATATACCAAATAAATGAATACGAAGACAGGCACCCCCTACTAAAATCTTTTAGTGACAGGCACCCCTACTAAAATCTTGCAGTGACCTCACTGCATAATCATGAAAGCATAAGGAAAAAGTAAAGGGTGCTCCCTGTAACCACATCAAGGATTGTCCTCTCCCTTGGTATTTGCATCATATCCACCACCTTTAGCATCAACTGAATTGGACCATGCAGCTGGGACCTTATTATTACTATTAGCTCTAGGAGAAAGAAGTCTGTCTCTAGGTTTTAGGACCTTTCAAAAGCCCTTCACGCCATTCTACATCTTTGTGAAAAATTTATCTCTCTTTTTCTCCCTCTTCTTCATCTTTTCATGTAAGTTCCTGATCTCTCTGTGTAAATATTCTAGAGATGAGTAGGCCCTCTCAAGCATGGAAATGGTATCCCCCTGCTTTTTCTAATCCTCAGGGTACTTCTCATACTCAGATCGAGCCACATAGGAATGGCAAGTAGTGGAAGACTCACTCGACCCATGAGGCAACCCAGATACAAGCTCCTTTATCACCCTCATCTCCACTGAGATCTTCTTAAAAGAACCTATTATGGATGTCCTGCACGAGTCTCTATCCTCACTTATCGACTTACCCAAGTTGATCTTTCTTTTATTGGTCTTGCCAGATTCTCCTTCACTCAAATCTTAATAGGGTAAATGGGGGTATTTGGATGCACCCATGTGTCTCTGGGATACTCCTAAACCCTGTCTCTCCTTCATAGCTCTGTGATTAATGAAGGGAATAATAGTAGTGTGCCACCTCGATTCTTGAAGTGCCTCGTGTATGAAATCACCAGTTGTCTATCATTCAGATAAATGTTGCCTAGGATTTAAGCAACCACCCGAGCTCACAAATTCAGAATATATGTCATATGAGTGCATGGAGTGACCCAGCTATATATGATGTTTAACCATATACTCACCTCAGTAGTAAATTAACACAATGATATTCCAATCATTGTGGCAACCCAAGAGACCTCTTTACCAGGACATCTTTTAAGCCAACCAACTTTTCGGTTCATACCCTTTTGCCTTGAATTGGATTATGTCCTTATCTAGTAGCCCATATAGATCATTAATCTGCTCAACCACGAAGTAAACATTCTTTCCCCAAATCCTCACAACCTGTTTAGAGAAAGAAACTATGCTAAGATTAGCATAAAATTCCCTTACCTAATGTTCATTTGCTGACAAGGATCTGAGGTAAAGCAACTCCAACCGGTGGCTACTAGACGGTCATAAAAGGCTGAGAGCTACTTTGATACTCTGTCCAAACAAATGCCTCTCTCAGGGAGCAACTTGGTTCTAGGGAGGTCGACATAGTCTTGAGTGTGGCATTCTGAGGCCATGAATCAAATTTGGTTAAAATCTTCAATTGTGAACCTTGAAAACCTAAAAATCATATAATAGCATTAATTATCAACATTTACAAGTAAAAACTATGCTACGTTATCAAATTAGGCTAATGGTACTGTGCCTTAGCAATTTTTAGGCAAGAAATGGATTGATAAATTTTTGGTCTAGACTGGGAAATAGCCTCAGATGTCGTAATCATGGGCCAATGGTTCATGATTCCTCACATATCATAAGAGTCCATATGGTTGTGCGTCTTTCTATTCTCTCAAATGGGTGAGGTGGTATTGTGGCTAAAATCTCTACCCTCTGGGTTCATCACCTCATGGGTCAAACTTACGAAGGCTTTCTTGGATAAATACTTCCCTTCTTTAAAGATTCTACAATTGTAGGATGAAATCATAAATTTCTATTAATTCCATGGGGAGCCTTGGTATGAATCACAGGGGATATTTAAGTAAAAACTTATGAAATGTCCAAACTATGAGATGCTGGAGAAGATACTTTTCTATATATTCTATAAGGCATTGGACCAAAACAGTAAAGCCACAGTAGACAATATATCTGGTAGATCCCTTATTAAATCATTGTATAAAGTTTCATAAAGTGTGTTAGTTCAAGTAGCTAGTTTAGCTAGGGGTTGGCACATGAAGGATGTCGACGTTGCCGTGGGGGCTCCCTCTTTATAATTTGTGTGTAAAGATCAGAGACATCAAGAGGAGGAAAGATATACAAATATGATCAAGGTGATGTCACACCTTAACTTTTCACTAAACATGTGTTGGGGACCTCCATTGAAAGAATCAAGGTTACTGATACAAAGTATACGCATGTGAAGATGCATAAGAAGAGTTTGTTGCCTAACTATTCGAAGGGTTTCCACGTTCCCTCTCAAAGGCAAGGTGGGAATCAAGGTCAAAATAATAAGAACCAAGGCATGTCTAAATGGTAAAAGGAGGGGTGCATCAATGAAGATATATTTGTCTGAATCTTGATAGGAGTCGAGGGGACCGACAAGATAGTAAAGAAAATAAGGAACAATTTCTCCAAGCTCCATTAAATAGTTGAGTCTAATTCAGTCACTATCCAATAATTAGAGGCAAAATTGAATAAAATATTAGTGCACCTCATGAAAAGACAAAATAAGGAGATACAGAACAGTATGATAACAAAACTTATTGTCATTAGAAGTGGAAAAACTCTTTACAAGGGCATGGAGCACGATGATGATCTCGACAAAAGAGAAAATGATAAGCAAACCAATGTGATTAGAACGAGGCCAAGTGATGATGATTTAAAGAAAAATGAGGTTATCTTTTAAAACTCAAAGGTAAAACAATGTTAAATTATCCCCATGCCACCAATCATAATTCCTCTCTATTTCCCTCAATTATGCAAGAAAAGAGGGTGAAAGCCAAAGTTTAAGAAGTTTCTTCATAAATTTAGCAACCTTTCCATCAAATTCCTTTGATAGAAGCCTTGCAAGAGATGTCAAGGTATGCTAAGTTTATTTAGGATTTGATCTCTAAAAAATGGCTTGTGGAGGATGAGACAATAGAAATAAATCATTATTGTACTGCAATTTATCTAAAACAATGGAAAAAAAAAAAGAAATACCCCATGCTTTCGCAATCTCATGTACCATCAGAATGTTAAAGTTTGCAAGGACCTTGAGTAACCTCAGAGTGAGTGTAAATTTAATACCATATGCCATATTTCATAAGCTAGGATTAGGGAAACAGCAACCTACCATGATGAGATTGCTAATGGCCAACCGGACCATCAAGAAACCTATGGAAATACTTCATGATGTGCTAGTTAAAGTCGACCGATTCATCTTCCCGGCCAACTTTGTGATCCTTGATTGTGATTTGGACCATGAAACTCCTATTATTCATGAAAGGCTATTTTTAGCCATCGGGAGAGCATTAGTAGATGTAGAGTGTAGAGAGATGAATTTTTACCTAAATTATTAAGAGGTTTCTTTCAATGTATTTAAGTCTATGAAACAACCAATTTACTTACAAGTAATTTCGGTGATCGATGCCATCGATAGTGATGTAACAAATTATATTGATTTGAGTTTGGTGGATGAACCATTGGTAGAAATCTTATGGAATTATGAAAGAGATAAAGTTGAAGCATTCGATGAAGTGGTTGCATCTTTAATGGGACTTGGATC
Source organism: Capsicum annuum (assembly GCF_002878395.1). Classification (NCBI taxonomy): domain Eukaryota; kingdom Viridiplantae; phylum Streptophyta; class Magnoliopsida; order Solanales; family Solanaceae; genus Capsicum; species Capsicum annuum. Next base: position 103,344,893 of record NC_061113.1, on the reverse strand, counting down.
TTATAACAAGAACCCGGTAAAGTTGGACTTTGATCTTAAAAATTATGAAAATCCACCTGCAAAGCCATCCATTCTTGGGCCACCATAAATTGAATTGAATCCATTTTTATCTCACCTCTAATATGTATTCTTAGGGGATGAATAAACTTTGCCTATCATTATTGTAAGTGATCTCGAGCCCTACCAAGTAGAAGCTTCAAAGTTGGAAATGAAAAATTTCATTTGAGCCATCGAATAGATAATTATGGATATCATAGGCATATCCCCCTACATTTGTTCCCACAAGATCAAACTAGAATAAGATCATGCACCAAGTATGGAACATCAAAGAAAGTTAAATCAACCCATGCAATAAGTGGTCAAGAAATAAATTATAAAATATCTTAACACGAGAGTCATATATCCAATCTTCAATAGCACATGGGTAAGCCCGTGTAATGTGTTCCAAAGAAATAAGGCATTATGGTAGTTGTGAATAAAAAGAATGACCTTGTTCCCATTCGATTATCCATGGGGTAAAGGGTGCACATGAACTACCAAAGGTTGAATTCTTGGATTGAAAAGGACCACTTCCCTATGCCCTTTATAGACCAAATGCTAGATAAGTTAGCCGGGCGTGGGGGTATTATATTCTAGGTGGTTATTCTGGGTACAATAAAATATGTATTGCCCCTAAAGACCAATAGAAGATAACATTCACTTGCCTCTATGGTACATTAGCATTCAAGTGGATGTCGTTTGGTTTATGCAATACACTGACAATATTCTAATGGTGTATGTTATCAATATTTTTGGATATGGTTGAGGAGCTAATGGAAGACTTCATGGATGATTTCTCGGTGGTGGTAAACTCATTCGAGTCATGGCTTGATCATCTAAGCAAGGTACTTGGGAGATGTGCAAAAACCAACCTTATCCTCAATTGGGAGAAATGTCATTTCATGGTTAAGGAGGGTTTGTTTTAAGTCACAAGATCTTAGTGAAGGGTATGCTAGTTGATCAAGCAAAGGTCGAGGTAATTGCCAAATTCCCTTCCCTCAATTTCATAAAGTGTGTTCGGAGTTTCCTTAGGCATGATGGATTATATCGGCGATTTATTAGGGATTTCTTTAAAATACCAATGTGAAAACTCCTTGAAAATGAGGCAAAATTCAATTTTGTTGATGCAATCTTGAAATCCTTGAATTGTCTCAAAGAGTTGCTTATATCGGCTCTCATTATTATGGCTCTAAATTGGTCATCCCCATTTGAAGTGATGTGTGATGCAATTGGAATTGCATTAGGAGTGGCGTTGGGTTAATACCAGGAAAAGTTATTTCTCCTATCGGTTATGGAAGCAAGAACTTGAATGATTCTCAACGTAACTATACCATTACCAAGCAAGAATTATTGGCAGTGGTATATGCTTTTAAGAAATTTCATGCCTACTTATTAGGTATGAAATCAGTGGTGCACACGGATCATTCCGACCTTAAATACCTCATGGCAAATAATGAAACTAATCCATGCCTAATTAGATAGATCTTGTTTTTTCAAGAATTTGATTTCGAGGTAAAGGATCGAAAAGGTTACGAAAACCAAGTGGCCGCCCATCTTTCGCGTCTTGAGAGTAATCATGAAAAGTATGGTGAGATTGAGATTGATGATGCTTTTCTCTATGATTTAGTATTGAAAATATCAGGGAAAGTCGAATCATAGTATGCCAACTATGCTAATCATATGGCGAGTGGTGTACTCCCCGAAGGGCTTAGCTATCATCAAAGGAAGTGGTTCTTCTTCGATGTAAAAAAATATTTTTGGGATGAACCCTTTCTACTTTGGGAGTGCACAGACGGTGTGATTAGGTGTTGTGTTATGGAACTTAAAATGAAGGATATCCTTGAAGCATGTCACTTCTCACCTTTCGACAATCACCATGGGGCGATTTTAATGACTTTTAAAATTCTATAATGTGGTTATCATTGGCCTACCATTAATAGGGATGACATAGAGTAGGTAAAAGCATGGCATCATGTCAAATGGAAGGTGGTATCTCGAGAAGACATGAAATACCTCTTAAACCAAATCTTGAAGTTGAACTTTTTAACGTGTGGGGAATTGATTTTATGGGCCCTTTTGTGAGCTCCTTTGGTAACAAGTATATATTTATGGCGATTGATTATGTTTCTAAATGGGTAGAAGCTGTGGCACTTATCAACAATGGGGGAAAAAGTGTCACTTTCTTCTTGAAGAAATACATTTTTACATAATTTGGAATGCCACATGCCATCATTAGTGATGAAGCCTCACGCTTTTTCTATCGGGTATTTGGGGACTTTCTTGACAAATATGGGGTGAATCATAAGGTTGCTACCTTATACCACCCCCAAACAAGTGGCCAAGTTGATGTTTTCAATCGAGAAATCAAAGCTATACTCGAGAAGACCATGAATGAAGGACAAACTAATTAGGCAAGAAATCTTGATGGGGAACTTAAGGTGTATAGGATAGCCTACAAAACTCCAATTGGTATCTTTCCCTACCAATTGGTGTTCTAGAAGGCATGTCACTTGCCCATCGAGCTTGAGCATAAAGCCTTGTGGGCATTAAAGAAGTTAGACATTAATAGGAAAGAAGCTTTCAAGTCAAGGGTCACTAAACTTCACGAGTTGGAGGATTTTTTACTCAAGGCATATGAAAGTTACACATTGTACAAGGATTAAATGAAGAAATGGCATGTTGCTAAAATACTAGGGCAGTAATTTCATATAGGTGTACTTCTTTTTAACTCTCATTTGAAGTTTTTTGCAGGAAAGCTTCATTCTAAGTGATCGGCCCCCTTTGTGATTTCGAGTGTTTACCCTAGTGGTGCTGCCAAATTAGCAGATCATGAGAAAAATAGGTTAGTAGTACATGGGCAAAGGGTGAAACACTGCAATGTAGGAGGCCTCGAGGCGGCCAAGGTGGAGTTGGTATGTTTCAAAGATCCTAAATATTAATGAAGAAGAGTCGTGTCTCGATGATAAATTAGGCGCTTGATTGGAGGCAACCCATCCTTTACATACTTATTTCATTTTTGATGTTTTATAGGTGTTTTGACACAAGTTGGAAGTTCTAAAATCAAGGGAAAATAGATTTGGAAAATTGGCATATGTGCAGAAAAATAGAGCAAAACAGGGGAAAATTGGCCACAATTACCGCGATCGCGGTATTTTAATTGCGGTACTTCCTATTGCGATTGCGACAGTCCAGAGAAATTGTTGTTGATTCTTAAGAGAGTCTTTTTTCACCCTTGTACTTCTTTTTCATGCTTCGGTGAGGGCACTTCAACTCTTTATGTTGGGGGTGGGGTTATATTTTTGCTTGGGTATCATAATCTAAAAGTATCACCCCAAGCATAGAGATTGGTGTGTTTCTCTTGATTGATTTCGGATGATCCTTTCCTGATGATGGATCGAGTAATGACATTATTAAGGTAATATCTTCATGATTGGGTTTTGAACCATAGATGCAAGGGAAGTCCAAGTACACAAAGTATTGGAGTTTTGGGATCGTCCTTATACCTATGCTGAAATCTAAGTAGCCATATGGCTTGTCCTCATGAGAGCTTGGTTTTGTGACATCAATAGTAAATTTTGCATAGTGTAAATGCAAAGTAAACACCCTTCTCCATCCAAAAAGTTTTGAAAACTAAGGGTATGAATGTAAAAAAAAATTTGTAACAATACTTTACCTCTTTTTATGACTCCAAAGTCTTTAGTTTATAGTATATGGGAAATACTTCCTTTTGTATTTCGTAGGAAATGCAATTGAGCCTTCTTGAAAATTTTCATGACATGCGTACTGAAAGTTATTATGTATCTCTCATGCATACTTGTATGATCTAGAACATGCCCCACTAATCTCTCAAGGCTAATTGTGATTATGCTTGGCTGGTTAAATGATCTTAGGCCTTCTTTGTGAACATAGGAACCCACATTAGCCTAAAAATCCTACCCATACAAAGAATAGTATCCTTAGTTACCCATTTTGAACCGTCAAGCCTTTCTTTGGAAACCACATTACAAGCCCTAAACCATTTAAAGTTTATCCCTCTTTTGAACCCTACCCTCCTTACAACAACAACAACAAACCCAGTGTATTCCCATATAATGGGGTCTGGGGAGGGTAAGATGTATGCAGTCCATACCACTATCTCTGAAGAAGTAGAAAGGTTGTTTCCGATAAACCCCAGCTCAAGACAAGGAATAATAAAAACCCTACCCTCCTTGAACTTAGAAAATAAAACCTGAGGCCAAATGCTAAGTTGTGGGTGGTAAGTTTTGGAAGATGTTACCTTGGTCCATGATAATATAAGGGGATGCACAAAACCCTAAGAAAATAGAGAAAGTGAATAAGTGAACAAGAAAGGATTTCTCAAAATATGGAATAGCAAAGATTACAAAAGAAATAGTCAAAAAGAGAATGCTTTCAAAGAGATGGGTAAATCAAAGTAAAAAAAGTAGGCATGTGTGAATTTTGGAAACAAATGAAGTGATCCATGGTCAAAAGTTTGGTTAAATAGTGTGATGTAGATGTTCAAGGAGGGTGTAGACACTTTGCACCCAAATGATACCATACCCTTTACCGAACCTACGTTATATGCTTAAAAAAGCCCTTTAAGATCTCCAACCAAGTGTATTTATTGTAGTAGCGATTGAAAATAAGGGCAAGCATATGGTATGGTACATGTTAGCATTGAGAAAGTCTACGTGAGAGTGAGTGTTTGCACTTAAATTCATTGTTGCACAATAGATAATTTGGTTTATGGGATATTTTTCTCGTGAGAAGGCATGTAGACTAATTGAGGAAAGTAAAATTATCATCTTCGGAAAAAAGAGGCAAAGGAGTATAGTTGTGTTGCCATCTATAGGAAGTCACATCTAGAGAGTTGGTGATTATTGCATTGATTGTTCTTTAAATTCCTTTACATCTTTGAAATTATGTTTCATATGAGGGGAGTCGCAAGAATAGTTGTTTCCATGCTTGAGAGCTACTTGTTTCTATTAATAAAGTCCAAAGTCTTTGTGATCTTTTGGTCATAGAAATGGTCTTAAACTTTGCATAGTCTCATTAAGTAAGAAGTAGTGTTTCTTGAGGACAAGCAAAGGTTAAAGTTTGAGGTGTTGATGAGTAGTGAATTTACCACTCATATAAATCCAAATCTATGCACACTACTATGATTAAAAGGTGTTAATAAGACAAATTTGTCATTTGAATGCACTAATTACCATGTAATGCAGGCATACAGGTGATGGGAAGAAAAGAAGTGAAGTGAGCTGAAAAGAGATCAAAAAGGGAAGAAATAGTGCAAAAACTGGAAATCAAGAGAAGGAACTGACGCTCAATTACCACGATCGGGGTATGAGGATCGTGATTGTGGCTAGTCCAAAATAGTCAAAGATGACGATCATGATGGGTTTTCCTCAATCATGGGAGACGCGATCGTGATTAATGCATCGGTGATCGCAGTGCAGCAAAAATTAACCCAAGGGCTGATTTGTTATTTCCCATGGTTGGTTCCATTCTCTCAAAGGGAAAACCCTTTCACTTTGGCATCATCTCTCAACTTCTTTTAAAGTTCATATAGAGAGAAAACATCCAATGAGTATGAGAGGAACAATTGTATTTAATCTTCCAAAAATATATTTTTAGTTGTAATTGGAGCTTGGGATTTTGGGATTGCTCTTGCTTTATTTTCAATTGAGGAAATGAATGTAAATTTGGGTAATTCTCTTTTTCCTATTTTCATGAGTAGCTAAATATTCTATCTTGGGGTTATGTTTGAATAGGATACAAATGTTTGTGGGATTTTGATTGTTGGTGTGCAATATTAGTTAATGATGGTGGGTGTCATAAATACTTGATTTCCAAATTGAGATTTAAGGGTGAAAGCCCCAATTTCCCCAAATTTCACGTCATCCTTGAATGAGGAATATGGATGTCAAGGTATTGGTGAGCAATAATTAGATGTTAGCTTATTCCATTACATTGTCTTAGAACTAAGGGTGGATTGTGAATTTTCTAGGTCTTGGGCATCCTCCTAATAATAGGGATGCCAAACTTGAGGTTTTGGGTGGTTTTGCTTACTACACCCATGTGGTATCCAAAATGATCTATGGGTGAAATTTTTGGTGTTTGGATGAAGAAATAGAATCAAAACCTCTAACCTAGCCTACCCATGTAGTAACTAGAGTTTGCATTTGATTATCTTGAACCCATGCACTGTTTGTCCCTATGAAAACATAATCCTAAGACTTTTCGCATATTGGTATTTCATCTACAATTGTTGCTATTAATTGGTAGTTTGAATTGATTTTGTCAAAGAAACCTTCAAAACTATCCCCCCTCCCCCAATTTTAAATCCATGTTTTACTTTACGTCTACATTGCGGGTAATCACTTAGTAGCTATCAACACCTATAGGAATCAAATACTAATTCCACTCCTTGAGGATTCAACCCTAACTCAATTTGGGCTATTATATTTGAAAACAATCGCCTTGCCCATAAATCACGGAGTAAGTTGAGCATGATTGATCATGATCAACTTACTACATAATTTATGGGCAAGGATATTGTTGTCAAATATAATAACCAAACTTCAGTTGGGGTCGAGTCCTCGTGGAGTGGAATTAGTCTTCGAATAATGTGGGTGTTAGCTACTAAATATACACTCTTAATGTAAAAAAAATGAAAGAAAAATTAAAATAGGGGTGATTTGGAGGGTTGTTTTAGAGAAATGTAATTAAACTACCAAGTAAAAGCTACAAAAGTGGGTGATATTCCAATAGAAGAATGGTCTCAGGATTTTGTCTTCTTAAGGTTAAGTAATGCATGGGTTCATGATAATGAAATGCAAAACCTAGTTAATGACTATATGTGTAGGCTGGGTTAGGGGTTTTGATGCTAGATTTTCAACCAACCACCAAAAATATCACCCATGGGCCCTTTCGGATACCCCATGGGTGTGGCAAGCAAATCTACCCAAAACCTAAATTGGGCATCGCTATTTCTAGGAAGATGCCCAAGACATAGAAAATTCACAATCCATCCCTATTTCAAATATAATATAAAGGGATAAGCTAAATTCCTAATTATTGTTCACTAATACCTTGTCACCCATATCCCTCTTTCAAGGATGAATAGGATCTATAAGCATACCCACATCCCTCTTTCAAGGATGATGTGAGATTTTGGGAATTTAGGATTTTCACCCACAAATTCCCACTCAACAAACAAGTATTAGTAAAACCCTACATTATTAACAAGGATTAACACTAATAATCAGAACCCACACATAATTACACCCTATTTCAACATAATCCCAAAATAAATGTTTAGGTACTCATGAAGTTTAAGGTAAACAATATACCAAAATAGTCGTTCAAAGCTTCCATTGATTATACAAGCAAGAGTACTCTTCAATTTATCTTCAGTAGCAACTAAACTCAATTGGAAAATTAACCACAATATTTTGCCCAAACTATTAGGGTTTTAAAAAGTAAAAACTTCAAAATCTAGTTGGATATATCCAAAAAATGAAAGGGTTTTTTGTCTAATAGAGAATTGGAACTAGCTGTGGGAAATGAAAAATCTTCCCCTGGGCTATTTTTTATTTAATCGCAATTGTCGGAGCTTAATCACAATTGTGGCTTTTGCGATCGCAGTGAGCCCATCGCAATCTCCATATTGACTAATCTGTACTTATCATGATGGCAACCCTCAGACTGCGATCATGATAACTGAGGGTCACTTTTTGCTCATGCTTTTTCTAGCTTTTGCACTAACCCTTCCCTTTTTTATCTCTTTTCAGCTCATTTCACTTTTATTCTTCCCATCACCTATATTCTATAAAAAATGGAAATTAGTATATTCAAATGAAGAATTTGTCTCATTAACAACTTTAAATCATAGTAATATGCATGAATCTAGGAGCCAATAAGTGGTAAATTTACCACTCATCACTAGGCCGATTTCTCAAACAGAGGTTTGTAGTTTCATTGGTTTGTCCGATTACTATAGATGGTTTATTGAAAGTTTTCCTACTATTAAAGCATCGATGACCAGATTAACTCAGAAGAAGGTTTCTTTCTTATAGTCCATGAAGTGTGAGTTGATCTTTTGAAAGCCCAAGAGATTTCTCACTTCAGCACCTATCTTGTCTCTTTCTTTTGATGATGAGGGATTCACCATGCATTGTGATTCTTTTGGTGTCATTTTAAGTTGTATGTTGATACAGCAGGGTCAAGTTATTTCTTAAGAGTTGATACAATTAAAGGTGCACAAGCGCAACTACCTCACTCATTATTTTGAGTTGACATTAGTTTTTTTCAAGCTTAAGATTTGGAGATATCATCTTTATGGTGTGACGTGAGATCTTTATGAATCATTGTAGTCTTCAGCATCTTATAAACTAGAGAGATCTTAATTCTAGGTAGAATAGATAGAAAGAGTTGCTTAAGGATTATGACATCTTTCTCTTATATCATCCATACAAAAAAATATAGTAGTGTACACTTTGAGTTTGAAGATAGTGTGTATGGGTAGTTTTACTTTTATTTTAGTTTCTCAAAGTTCGTTGGCATGGGACATTTAGTCCGTATCCAACTTGATGGTGTGACTGGATATTTAAGACCCGAAGAGGATTCTTGCTACTGTTGAGGTGAGATCTTTGCTATTTGAGAAGATTTGGGGTCATCAATTTAAGGATAAATGACTTTGCATAGTCAGTGATCAGGTATTGAGTAGTGAATCTGAGAGGGCTACCATATATTCTTGGGGTGTTTTGAGATTTAATAACTATATTTATGTTCCGAGGGTTGATGACTTGATTCAGTCAATTTTTTGTGAGGCTCTAAGTTTTAGATATTCTATTCACTCAAGTGTGGCTAAGATGTATATATATTTGAAACAACATTATTGGTGGGGTGCTATGAAGATATGTGTGGCAGACTTTATAGCTCGTTGCCTATGTTGTTAGCAGGTGAAGGTCGAGCATCAAACACCTAGTGGCTTGATTCAAAAATTATCTATTTTGAGAGCAAATGGGAATGGATTGCCATGGACTTTGTTAGTGGATGCCAAATACTTCTCATGGTTTCTATGGTATTTGCGTCATTATGGATCAGTTGACCAAGTCTACATATTTCATTCTTATTCTGATGTCCTTCAGTGCTGAGAGGCTATCCTATATCTATGTTGGTGAGATATTCTGTTTGCACAATGTGCCTATATCTATCATTTTAGATTGGGTTTTTGTGTTCACTGCTAGCTTTTGGAGAGATTTTGAAAGAAGTTAGGTACTCAGGTAGATCTTAGTATAGCCTTTCATCCTCAGCCGATGGGCATTCGGAGAAGACTATTCAGGTTCTCAAGGATACTCTCCAAGTCTATTTTATGGATTATGGAGGTCAATGGGACCAACACCTAGCCTTGGTGGAGTTCTCATAAAATAATAGATACATTCTAGTATTAAGATAGTGTCTTTTAAGGAATTATATGGTAGACAATTGTTCTCCAATTAGATGGTTTAAGATTTTTGAGATAAGACTTGTGGTACTAACTTACTTCAACAGTTGTTGGATAGAGTTAGGTTGATTCAAGATAGGTTGAGGAAAGCTCAGAGTAGGCAGAAGGTTTATATAGATAGTAGACTTTGTACCTTGAGATTTTGAGTTGGTGACTGGGCATTCCTCCGAGTATCTCCTATAAAAGGTATGATGAGCTTCAGGAAGAAAGGCAAGCTTAACCCCAGATATATTGGAACCTTTAAGATTCTTTGCACAATTGGTGAGATGGCTTATGAGTTAGCCTTACCCCAAGATTTTGTTGTAGACATCCAATTTTCCATGGTTTTATATTGCAGTGATACATTCTTAATTCGTCTCATGTGCTTATATGGGACTCAGTCAGTTAGATGAGTAGTTGTTCTTCGTAAAAGAGTCGATGCTCATATTGTCTAGTGATGTCAGACACTTGTGCACTAGAGTGATTCTAGTAGTTAAGGTTTAGTAGAGGCACCACCCAGTAGAGGAGGCTACTTGGGTGATCGACAGCGAGATGTGGACCCACTATTCTCACTTGTTATAGACTTTAGGTACATCCTAATCCTTTATTTTCACTGACAAAAGTTCTTTTAGTATTGGCTACTGTAGTGACCCTCCATGTCATTTTCTATATTTTTACTCATTTTGTTGTTTAGCGCTTTTCTATAGCTGCCACCTCATTTATGACTTGCTGGAAGTGACAGTTCGGTTATCGGGCAGTTCGTTTGGTTTTTAAAGCCAATTCCCTATTTTAAATTTCTTATTAGTTCAAAATTTCAATCGAGCAAAAACTATAGTCAAATAACCTCTTATTCCAATTGTAACACTTCTAACAGCTCTACAATATCGATTTTAGGCTAGGTGGAACCTTGGTTTGGTCCCAAGGCTTTTGAACTCATTTTGGGCTATTGGCCAAAAGTTATGAAAAATGGCACATGGGTGTGGGACCTAATTTTTATTGAAATAACATCAGATGGAAATTTCTACAATGCCATTGAGTCCAAAATGTTGCATTTGATAGGGTAACATAGTCCATTTGGGTATACGAGATTCCTGATGAAGCCTGAGGGTTTAATAGAGACTTGGAATAGTCTCAGCTGGAGCTGGTGTGTCGTGTATGTGACCAGACAGTTTTTTAGGTGACCTAGAATTATCCAATGGTATCTCTTAAGCAAGCCTTAAATTGTATATATGGAAGCTGCTTAAGAAACACCAGCATCACCTACGCGACACACGTTAAAGCAGCAAGTATCGCTAAAGCAACACTTGGCCGCTGAAGCAATGTTCCCCATCTTTCATCAATTCTTAAGTATATTGAACCCTAAAGCATGAGAACATTTTGGAGACACATTAGTGGGTTATTTTGGATTATTCATAGGCTCGATAAGTATTTCTTCTTTGAATTTGTGGTAAGTTTCCATTAATTTCTTGGCTAACTCTTCTTGTTTTTCTAAACTCGCTAAAATCTTGGTGGCTTGATTATAGCACAATTAGAGCTCGGGATTCTCTAATTTATGAAGGTAAATATTCCTTGAGCATGGAGGGATGTTGCTAGTTTTGAAAGTACGATTCCATAAATAGGCTCCGCATAGGATTTTTACGTAATTTTGGACCCAAAGCATATAATGCAATATGGGAATCATTTTTCTTATTTTGATGATTCTATTGTGATTTTGATATTGTGGCATGTTAGGGAAGCTTCTCAAAAAGGGAAATTAGTGGTTTTGCAGATTTTTTAATCTTTACTTCGGCGTCTAGGTAGGCCATGTTTACATTCTTCATAGATTGATCTAATTCGTAATATAATTATGTTATTATGCTAAATATTTGATTATTCTAGGCATTGTAGGCATGATTGGTATTACTAGTAATATTTAGACCATTTAGGCTATCTTTGAACTATAATTTAGGTAAAACTGCCTTGATTGCTCATGTTTAGGTGAAACTGCCTTAGTAGCTCTTGTTTAGGTGAAATTGCCTTAATTGCTCAAGTTTAGTTGAAACTACCTTATGTTTAAGTGAAATTGATCGATTTGTTCTCATTTTAGATGGAATTGACTTAGTTGCTTACGTTTTAGGAAGAAGTGCTATCTTAGGGCTATTTATTCCTTGTTTAACATCTAGAAATGAATTTAGAGACCTTACCCTAATTCAAGGTAGTAATTACCTAAAAATGGATCTCGGGGATTAGAAGTGGGGCCCTCCGACCCACCATAGGTCAAGACCTGTATTAACTTTTTTAGACCTTTATACACATTTTATACCCTTAGTAGTAATTATATTGGGACTTTGAGGAGATTAAATATGTAATGCTTATGCTAGTTTGGTATTTGGCTGTTATTGCTAATTCCTGATAAACTCGATGGTTTATAGATATGACTATTGGTATGATTTATAGATATGATAATTCGTAAGGTTTACTGATATGATTATTGATATGGTAATTGATATGGTTATCAGTATGGTTTATGGATGTGGTTATTGGTATAGCTTATAGATATGGTTATTGGTATAGTGTATAGATATGGTTATTGGTATAGTTTATTGACATAGTTATTTGATATTTTTTATTGATATGGTTTATTAGTATGGTTCATTGATACAAGTTCTGGTTCAAGTTCAGCAAACGATGATAATATTAATAATATGTGTTCCAATTCAAGTCTAGCATATGATGTTACGATGTTGATACTATTGAAGTGTTAAGATTATATTAATAATATGAGTTTTGATTTAATTCCAATAAATAAGGTTATGATATTGATTCAGTTGAGGATGTTACGATGATGATGATGTGAGTTTCAGTTCAAGTCCAACATTTGAGTTAGTTATGATATGATACGATATGGGCAATTTCATGGTTATAGCTGATTTTCATTATAGTTATGGATCTTCAGTTCAATTGATTGTACTCTCCAGACTTATGGGGGCATGTGTTGGGATATTTACTTTTCTACACTTATTGTCTTATGGGCGTCAAATTAGTAGTTATAATTGTGTGATCTTTACATTACTTTTTTGGATTTACTTTATTTATTTATGCACAGCGGTGTTGGATCTTATTTCATGGTTTTCCATTTTACCTTGGCTTAGTTTATTTTATCTTATATTTTATCGTGTTATATCATGATTTATCTCAGTTGAACGATGATGTTTATTGAGTACTCGTGGTTTTGGTACTCATACTACACTTTTGTACATTTTTGGTGCAGATCTGAGTACTAGTAGTTGTCGCTGACGTGATGTACGTGAAGGGTTGTTGAAGATTAGGTAAGCTCTTGGAGTCAGGGTTACCCTTTTCCTTGTATTATCCAAATCGAATCTTTTATTTTCCAACACGAATTGTATTTGACTATTTTAGTACTCATGTTTCATTTGTAGTAGCTCTTGTACCGATGTAACTAGGTCATGGGACGATTGTTGATCTTTTATCTATCTATTAAACTTTTGTCATTGTTTTATTGCTATTTTAAGTTCTTAAAGGTTGATTCCCTATTTTTAAGCCCTTTTCCATCAAGTTAGCCCATTGCTTAAAACTCTAGGCTACGGGTTGGCTTACCTATTCTAGGATAAAGTAGGTTCCATCATGACTCATAAATTGGGTCGTAACAACAAACCTTGTGGATACATCCGCCTTAACTCCATTTGGTAAGCTATATATAATTCCCTAAATAGAGTCGAGCTATACCTACTAGAGGCTCTCATAATCTGCCCAAAATGATACTTCTTGAACGGGGCCTTAAATTGAGGCATCTCAGACTTGCATCCAGTCAGAAACTTGAGTTTCAGATAGAAACCTCTATTTAGTTTCCTCGTGTTTGGGGCAATTGCATTGTCCATCTCGAATAATTCCTACATTCCTAGGTATCCTCCTGAGTTAAATATTGGCATAGCAGTTGGCTCAATCTGCAAGCTAGGCTGGACAGTTGAGTAGGAGGAATATCAACCAGGGCACTAGCACTAGATTTTTCTTCCAAACTACCCTCAGCACCATGAAAACTATACTTCAAACCTTAATCTCCAAATTTGTTCCCAAACACAACATTGTGCTTGATTTTGGATGCACTCTCCTCTCCCCTTCTTTATTATCAAAGATAAAATCTAAACTCTCTCCCTCATTAGACTAGAGAGTGGAGTGTGATGGTGATTGACTAGGATTATTCAATCAGGTCTTAGCCTTCCAGCCTTGAGGTAAGTGGTTTTATGGTTCCATCTGTTTCTTCATAGGATATTCCTCAACAGAATCACATGACTTATCGTCAGTAGGCTCGTCCTTCAGTTTATGAATGGAAAGATCTTTCTTCTTATGAATTTGCCTAGCCACCTTTGTGGTGTCATTCTTTGGTTCATTGTACCTGAGGACGAAACCCTGTTAGTTGACACTAGAAAAGGTAAATAAAATCAATCCAATAAGACATAGAAATATAGAGTGTTTCCTCCCCATGAGTTGGACTATGACTCATAGTAAAAAGGCTACGAGTCATTTGGATAGCGTAGGGTGTAACAAAGGGTAAAGAGGTGTCACTAGTAACCTTAAGACTCAACTCAATAAATCATTTGGTCAATAGATGACTCGTAGGGTAAACCATTGTATGAGACCCTGCTAACAAGTATATAAAATACGACTTCAACCAGTGACTCCTTAAGTGACACAATAATTCTTCAGGTGACTCGTAAAGTGAAAAACAAACAATCCTTAACTTGTACTTTGATTCCCAGATGCTACAAGTCAAGATACGAGTCGTAGTGTAAGATAGGACTCGTATGGTGACTTATGAATCTTCATCATTGACTACCCATATTTCCAATTGACATAAATCACATGATGACTCATTAGGTAAGGCTATGAGTCATATAATGGCTCATCGCGAATGTTAAAAATGGGTTAACGACTTTTCTTTGTTCAAGCACATTGTCAATGGTACTCAGACTTTACCTTAGAATTTTACACACAACCCACACCCCAAATCATCCCTACTTCATATCTACTCCCATTATACGTGAACATCAACTTATTTTAGAAACCTAAATAATTAATCCTAACCCTAGGCAAGTTCAAGCAAAGTATCAAAATCAAAGATTCACTAATCATATAAAGAAAAATTGAAAATTAGAAGGGAATTCTAGAGTACTTACTTCAAATCAAGTGATAATTGGATGTTTTTCTCTAATTAACAGTGTTCTTGATGTAATGGGAGTTTTTAGAAGTAGGTTTTGATCTAAATGAGGTGATTTATGGTATTAAGAAGTGTATTAGCAGTGGAAGAGATAGTTGTGGGAGATAGAGGGAGTTATACGCATTCAAAAAGGAAATGGAATCGTTTAGGTACGAAATTCGCTTTCCATTTAATGCAAACCGAGTCAAGTTGGATCAATTGGTGTGTGTCATTAAGTTTTAACCATGATTCAGGCAATGACTCGTGGCCAGTTACTATGAGTCACCACCTCCTCCATTTAGTTATAAGAAACTTAACTGGTCCCTAGTTTTTACTCCTCAAGGTTACGAGTCGTAGGTAGTGACTATGACTTATTCTGAGAGTCATAATGACTCCAAATACTTTTTTACTGATTGACTTCTCCTTTTCCTCCCCTAGTAATTTTGGTGACGAGTTTTGAAGTGTCCCAATGAGTCGTAGGTCACTCATTTAACCTGGGCACCAGAAATTTTTTGTCTTTTCCTACATAGTTTAGCCCTGCACATTTGAACACATATGTTACCCTATTACTTAATTGAGTGCAAAAGATGGGTTTCCTCCCATAATGGGCCTGACTTCCTGTCACAGCACAACATGGACAAGTTGGGTACTTAGAATTCATCAACTGGCCCATGGGATGCCTCTCATGAAACACCTAATTTAACATTGCAGCGTGATGCATTTGCCTTGACTAGTCAAACTTTGTCAAGGTTTTCATTCTCACACACTTTAATTTCCTCTATGCTTCCCACTTAATGTTTAACATGGTGGCCATTCACCTTGAATGGGGTATATCCATCTCGGTATAACTCAATCGCACCATGTAAGAATATATTTACCATGGTGAATGGTCTAGACCACCTAGACTTAAACTTGCCAGGAAACTGGTGAAGTCTCGAATCATACAACAAAACCAAATCACAAGGTTTGAATTCCTTCCTCTAAATTCTCCTTTCATGGTACAATTTTATCATCTCCTTGCACAAGGCTGAAATTTCATAGGCATGGAGGGGAAACTCATCCATCTAATTCATCTTGTCCAATTTCAAGTGTGTGTCATCGCTCTACTCAAAATTCACCTTCTGCATTGCCTATAGTGCCTTATGCTCAAGTTTAACCAGCAAGTAGCATGCCTTCCAATACACAAGATGATAAGGAGATGTACTAATAGGGGTCTTCTAAGCTGTTCTGTAGGCCCTAAGTGCATTATCTAACTTTATCGACCTATAAATCCTATTGACATTCATAGTCTTCGCCAAAATAGGTTTTATCTTCGATTAGAGACCTCAACTTGCCCACTTGTCTTTGGATGGTAAGGTGCTACTACCTTGTGCTTCACACCATATTTTTCAAATAATTATTAAATAGATAATTGCCAAAATGTGACCCACCATCACTGATGATAGTTCGTGGAGTACCAAATCTAGAAAATATATTCCTCTTTAAGAATGTCGTGACACTCTTACCTTTATTATTGGGAAGTTCAACTGCTTCCACCCACTTAGACACAGAGTTAATAGACACCAATATATATTTTATCCCATGCAAACTTACAAATAGGCCCATAAATTCAATACCCCACATATCAAACAGCTCAAGCTCAAGGATGGGTGCTATAAGGAGCTTATTTTTTCATGAGATATTTCCTTGCCTTTGGCATTGGTCACAAGCACGAGCATATTTATGTGCATCTTTATAGATAGTCGGGCAATTGTAACCACATTGCAAGATTTTATAGACAGTGTCAGTACCTCTATGATGACCCCCAACCAGAGATGAATGATCCGCCTCCAAAATACTCATCATCTAAACCCCGGGAATACACCTCTAAATCATACCATCAGTACACACACATAATAAGCCCGACTTATCCCAAAATAACTTTATTACCTCATGCATAAATTATTTTTGCTGCTAAAATGATATATTTTCTAGGATAAGGTTACTTGTCAAATAATTTCCAAAGTCAACAAACAAAGGGATTAAGTCTTGTGATGTTGTCAAGATATGCTCATCTAGAAAAGTATCATCTATCTCAAACCCATTCCTAGTTTAAGCATTCTATCCTCTTATAGACCAGACAAATGGTCTGTAACTTGATTTTGGTGCCCTTTCGGTCCTTAACCTCAAAATAAAATTCTCTTAGTAATATTACCCATCGGACAAACCTTGGCTTAGTATATTCTTTGCTATAAGGTACCTAAAATAAGCATGATCAGTGAGAACAATGACTTTGGTACCAATCAAGTAGGACCAAAATTTTTCAAAAGTAAACACCATCACGAGTAATCACTATTCAGTTACCGTGTGATTTTTCTAGGTGGGGTTGAGTTCTTTCCTGGCATAGTAAATGGGATGAAGTATCGTCTCATATATTTGGCCTAGGACTGCTCCTAGGGCCATACTAGCATCACACATTACCTCAAACGGTAAGGTTTAATCAGGGGACACAATGATAGGAGCTGAAATCAACCTCTCTTTCAGGCACTTAAAATCCTTGAGACAAGCGTCATCCAACACAAACATCACCTCTTTCTCTAACAATTTGCACAATGTATTTGCAATTTATGATAAGTCCTTGATGAATCACCTATAAAAAACTACATGACCCAAGAAACTCCACATCCGCTTCATAGAAATCAGTGGGGGCAATTTTTTTATCACCTTAATTTTAGCCTTATCGAACACTATCCCTTTTTTCCAAATTTTGTGCCCAAGAAATATCCCTTCCTTAACCATGAAGTGACACTTCTGCCAATTTAGCACCAAACTACACTCTTTACATCTTTGCAAGGAGTTGGCTAAGTGTGCCAAGAAATTATTAAATGAATTACCCACAATTGAGAAATCATCCATGAAGACCTCGATAGTATCCTCCACTATGACAGAAATGATGGACATCATGCAGCGCTGAAATGTGGTGGGAGCACTACAAAGACCGAGGGCATCCTCTTAAATGCAAACGTAACATATGGATAAGTGAAAGTGGTTTTCTCTTGTGTACGGGAGTAATACAAATCTGATTGTACCCAGAATAACCATCAAGAAAATTGTAACATCTTATACCCATAAGATGGTCTAATATCTGGACCATGAATGACATAGGATAGTGATCATTCTCAGTCCAAGTATTTAACTTTATATAATCCATGAAAAATCATCATCCCTTGACTGGACTCATAGGAACTAACTCATTTTTCATATTAGGGACCAGTGTGATCCCACCCTTCTTTGGTACACACTGAATCGGGCTCACCACTTGCTATCGGCAATAGTGTAAACCACTCATGCCTCTAATAACATAATGATCTCCTTCAAAACCTCTTGCATAGGTGGATTTAATTTTGATAGTGGTGTTCAATTATAGGCATACATTTTGATTCAAACTAACTCTAGTAAGTGCAAATTCCTAGTGAAATTCCAATAATGTCAGCAATTGTCAAACCGAGATCCTTTTTAAACCTTTATAAAACCGAGATCAAAGCCTCAACCTACAACTTTAATAAGTCTACTGCAATAATAGTTAGCAAGGTATTTTTGTCCTCCAAGAATGCATAATGTAACAAAAAGCGGAGGACCTTCAATTACAAAACTGATGGCTCCTCAGTGGACGGTCTAGATGGTGGGGTTGCTCTATTTTTCAGATCACGGTCCAACTTCTTTGGTGTATAATTATATGAACCTCTACCGACAAATGCACTCACCATCTCATCATATTCATAAATACCACCGCTATCAAAATTCATGATCACAACTGCAAGTGCCTCTATACCAATCCTCTCTTTAATGGGTACAACAAATGCATTTTAATCTACCATATCAATCATAGATATCACCCATACGTTCATTGCTTCAACGATTGACACACATTGAATGTGATCAACTAATCATTAAGCCTCAAATTTACCTACCCCATATTCGTGTCAACCAATGTCCTGCCTGTGGTGAGGAAAGGTTTTTCAAAGATAATAGAGATATCAAAATCAACCTCACCATCGAGAATCACAAAATCAGCTAGGAATATAAAAGAAGTCACCTTCATCAACATATCACACAATATACCAAGCAGCTTCTTCACCATTTAATCTGTCATCAACAGTCTCATTGAGGTCAGCTTAGGTGATTCTAACCTGAAATGTTTATATACAACTAGAGGCGTCAAATTAAGGCTAGCTCCCAGGTCACATAAACCTCATGCAAAGTTGAAAGATCCACTAGTACAAAGAATAGTGAAAGCTCAAAGATTCTTATTCTCTTCACCTAAGATCGAGAGGCAATGGCACAACATTGGTCCATATTATCAATGGGTTAAAAGCTCACCATCCGCTTCTTGGTCACCAAATCCATCATAAACTTTGCATACCCAACAATCTGCTACAAAGCCTCTACAAAAGGGATTTTCATAGATACTTCTTTCAATATAGACATAAGCTTTTGATACTTTCCTTATTCATATTTTTATTTCAACCTTTGAGGAAAATATGAAGAAGGTCGTGTAATGGGCTTCAATACTATTGTAACATCCTTACTATTTCCTTTATCATTGTCAGCTTTTCTCTCTACAACCATCAATTTTGGAAGTGCCTCACCATTAGTCACTAAATTTTAGTTTTAGTTTTATCTATATCATCAACCTCCATAATATCATTCATCACATCACCAACCACAAACATAGGGGATCAATAGCGGCCTTACCACTCCAAGTGGTAATAGCCAGGCAGTAACTATCGTTCTTTAAATTTTAAATAATGTTGCTAGGAAGAGTGCTTGATTAACGCTAATTCAATGTAGCAAATATCTGCCCAAACTACTTAATCGCAATTGAATGCGACTCTACTTTCTGGATCAACTCTAAAATATCTGCCTTAATTCCCTAAGAGAATTCTCTTGGCTCTTTGAACCTTTAAAAAGCTTTGAAAGGAACACTTTCATTCTCAGCACCTAGACTTTTGTAATCATCTTTCCACCTTCATTCATCATCCCACTATCTACTCATGTCTCTATCCCTTTCTCTATAGTAGTTCTGACCTTGATTCCCTTGCCTTAAGTTCCAAGTGTCTTGATTAGACCCTTGGACTTTGCCTTTGAAACCTACCATCTCTCTATCTAAATACTTAGATTTTTTCTCTAAATTTGACTCTTCATGTCTAAAAGCCTTACCTTAAGTACCCACTATATTTACCTTTTCTGATCTTATTGCTACAAACCTTTGTAAGAAGGCCATCTCAGTTCTCAGTTGTGCTACCTGTTGAGCCACTATCTCATCTAATGCTCTTTGCTCACTAAAAGCACTAATCGCACAAGTACTGGCTGATCTATTTACCTCCTAATTTTTCACCCATGGTTGGTTTTGGTGATCCAATTTAAGATTTCTAAAGCCTGATCCCATCAAAGACTCGTGACATCTCAACCTGTAACAATATTAGGTACAACCTTGGTATTTTTATTCAAGGCTATATAGAATATCTCGAGCAAGTTTTTTCTGTTATTCTGTGATTTTGATTATTCATCAACTTCTTCTTAAACCTTAACCATGTCTCATAGAGAGCCTCTGAATGTAACTGTCCAAAATTATAAAATCTCATCCTTTAATTACAATATTTGAGAGAGTAGGAACAATCGATCCAGGAACTACGGACTCAACTAATTCCAAGTGGTACTAGACCCATGAGGCAGCTCTCCTAACCACAATGTCACCTCTCATGTCAGCGAGAATGGAACAACAACATTTGTATAGCTTTCTGACATAACCCAGGCAGATTGTACGAAGTGCGAATTCCCACAAAGTTTATAACATACATGTATGAATCATTAGTAGGTAAACCAACAAACACTCCCTTTAATTTCATCAACTAAATCATTGCGCTCGTAATATTAAATTTTATCCCTTAGGGAATTCTAGAGGAATAACTGCACCTATCTCAACTGGTTTAACATACCCTAAATCTTCTTCTAGAACATCATACACTGGAAAGTACCACTAAATAGGTTGTTGACTTCTTCTCCTTCTACTTCTATCTCTATCAAGTACTGCACGATATTCTTCATCTTTCTTTCTAGAACTTTCCACCATAGATACTCAACGGGCAATTATTTTCCTAGCATTTTCTTCGATCTTTAAATGAGTTATCTGCACTACAGTTTTATGAACACCATATGGAGATGGTCAATAAATTATTGTTGGCTCATTATTAAACCCTTCAGGCTTCCTTGATCATAAGCTTCTTCTCTCTTCATCTTATGATTCTATTATAAGGTTCGGTCAAGTTTAGGGTCAAATAACATCAAGATATTTTCATGGCTTCGAGTACTAGGAATACACCGACGTGTTCCAAAATAGTAGAAAACTAGAAATAACCAACAACTTCAACAAACTTGATCAATCAATTGGTAACTATATTCCATGATAATGGTACTAAAATCTGATGTCGACCAAATTACACCTCTGAGAAAGTATAAAGTGGTTGTTGAATCAATATAGAACTCAACCATGTTGGGGTTGATCCCACTCAGAATAGGCCTAAAATCTACCAAGATCTTGCTGATGTAATTGGAAATTGAATAAGTAAAAAGGGGTTTTGTAAAATAAGAGTAACAATATACTACAAGGCAATTAGGGTTATGATTAATATGAGACGAGTACTAGGATTGTGTTCCACCATACTTTATGACTCCACTGACTGATCGTGTTTGTCAAACTAGATCGATGCCTTGTATGCAAAATCTATCAAGTTATGTATCAACTAACCATCTCTCGACCTTAATTTAGGTGTTTTTCACTCATCTTCTCTCGGCCTTAGAGTGTCTCATTACTATCCAATGTTTTATGATCTCAGATTAACTATCCCAGTTATGGTTCAAGTTTATTAGATAAAGGTTGATAGCTTTAAATTATTATTGTTATCTTTTTTTTCTAATCTCTACCTCTCTCTTGAGCAAGTATCAAATACAAGAAAGTTCCTGATGTGTGCATCCATTAAGAAAAAAATCAAATAAAGAAAATCCCAATACATGCAAGAACACCAATAAAGAATGACTTCACACTTAACCTACTTCATTAATTCATCATGGTTCCCACAACTCTGATTATGGGATTTAGCTACTCATGATGGTAAGAACAAATATAGGTTTCATATATGAAAGCATAATGTTGAACTTACAAAGAATAAGATGAAAACCCCAAAATCTCAATTCAATTGTAAACCCTAAAAACCAAGGACAATAATCCCAAGATTAATGATGTATCTCAAAACTCAATATAATGTAAAAAGTGTATATAGTGAGTGAACTAATAATAAAGCATCAAAGGATTATTCTTAGTTACATCAACTTTTTTCTAAACAAAATAGGACTACATAGGTCGGTAGTGACGATGCCTTGGGAACTCAGTTATTTTGATTAATGATGACTCGTTGTCAGCCTTCTATCGCAGTCATCATTTGTATTTCCTATGGCTAGTGATGACTCATCTTGTCACTATATGAGTCATTTCCTAACTCGTTGGGTCCTATGCATGCTCAATTTTTTTAGCCTCAGAACTTTTCTTCATATTCTTAGAACGAGTGTATTCTTAGAACGAGTGTCAAGAGGATTCGTGGTTTGACCCTATGACTCCTTGTTAGCCTCCATCACTACTGCTATCAAATTCACACCTTTCAGGACTTTTGTCATTTTTCCCAGAAAGCCTCACCCTACCAATCGTAATCTAACCCTATAAGTAGTAGTCACATTGCCCTTTTTTTCTTTCAAGTCTTTTTGTGCTTTGGTTTGGCTATGACCTGGATGATGAGTCGTAGCATGACCCAACGACTCTTTGTCCATGCAGTATTCTGCTATTTGGTGCATTTTACTTTCTTGTTCCATTCCACTCACTTCCAACCTTGTTTCATGCAAAACACAACCAACACATCATATCAGAATAAAAGTACCATGAATTTGCAAGAGTTCCTTGTTTTAAGCATCTTAATTGTAGTAATTCTATGACACATCACTGGACTAAAAGTTCTACAGACTTAGGGATTTACTATTAGGGCCAAACTATCTTCTACAACCTCTCTACTATGTAATACTTTCAACCATAGTATTATTAATAATTAAACCTGTATTTTTTTCTTATATCTCTAAAGTATATTTGCTTCCTTGACACTCTTTTTCTTTCAGTATCTTCCCAAGTCTCAGTGACCTCTGGAATGTTGTCCCTATTCTTTTTTTTTCTATCATCTATATCATGTTGTTGATCAGTTGTTGTGTACTATTGCGCAGGATTTACAGGAACTATTACAAGAGCATCCTATTATTTACCAAATGCTTGAGTGACGCATATTTTAGCAAACACACCCTATTGTAACAACCTTTCACCTAGAGCTTTTGTCAAGTTTCTTATTGTTACTATTTTCTTGTTCATTTGTAGTCATAAGACTTGAATTATTATTGCTAATTTTCTTATTGTCTGTTGCTTATTTTGTTGCACTGTGAGGATCGAACGAGCACTTCAAATCTGTTCTCCACCATAGGTTGAGCTAAAGGGGTAGTCACTTTATTTTTGCTAGGGTTTCTATCCTTTACTATTTACACGCACTCGGATAACGTACCGCTTACTCTTACTTTTCCTTTCTGAAATCTGTGAACACATAGTTATGGTTGCTGATTAACCCTCCTCTATTCATCACTCTTTATTTCTATCAACAACACTTTTATTATACCCGTATTTCTATTGAGAATTCTTCAATCGTCTTTGTCATGCCCTTGTTAGGGTTTTTGACCTGATTTTCTTACTATATTTAAGTTTTACTTTTTCTTAGAAGGAAAATAAAAGTTACCATAATTACTTTTGCTTTTCTTGAAAGAAAAAAATATAATTCTTTTCCATATTTGACTAACCTCTTTCTTGGAGGAAAGGTTTTGGACATTTATAAATAGAAAACCTCCTTCTCATACCATAACATAATTGCATCCACAATGTAGTCTTTAAAGTGTCTTTGTTTAGGGGGAGATTTTCTCTCTAATTGTTTTATGTTTTCTTTTATATTAGGTTTTATATGTAGGTCAATTGGCCAAACTATATAATAATCATGTTTTTAGTATGTTTTTCTTTTCGTCTGATTTATCGTCTCAATAGTTTGCAACTAATAGCTTCCGCATGATGCCCTCTCAATTTCAAACCCAACAAGTGGTATCAGAGCTTACGGTTCAATGGTGTGGCGAGATGAGATTAAACAGGTTCAAAGCGGTTTCAAAATCAAGCTGCAACCAAAATCATGATAATGAAGATATATGTCCAAAAGCTACATGGGAAGATAATTGTCAATCATATTTTCAACAATCCTGCTGTCACATATTTGAAAATAAAGATCACTTTTAACCCTGCAAAAGGGCTCCAATATGTTTTAACCCGAAAAGGGCTAATATATTTTTTAACCCCAAAAGCTCCATATTTAAACATGTCAAACAGCAGTGATATATGAAGAATATATATGAAGAACGAAGATCATGCACAAGAAGAAGGAGGATCAAGAATATTTTGAAGAAAATCAAGCCAAAAAGGGGAGATTTGTTAGGGTTTTTGCCCTGATTTTCTTACTATATTTAAGTTTTACTTTTTCTTAGAAGGAAAATAAAAGTTACCATAATTACTTTTATTTTTCCTGAAAGAAAAAAATATAATTCTTTTTCATATTTGGCTAACCTCTTTCTTGGAGGAAAGGTTTTGAACATCTATAAATAGAAGACCCCCTTCTCATACCATAATATAATAGCATCTACAATGTAGTCTTTAAAGTGTCTTTCTTTAGGGGGAGATTTTCTCTCTAATTGTTTTATGTTTTCTTTTATATTAGGTTTTTATATGTAGGCCAATTGGCCAAACTATATAATAATCATGTTTTTAGTATGTTTTTCTTTTCATCTGATTTATCGTCTCAATAGTTTGCAACTAATAGCTTCCGCATGACGCCCTCTCGATTTCAAACCCAACAGCCCTTTCATTTTGCATTCCTCATAATACATAGGAACATGGTCACATTTGATTTGTATTACTTCAGTCCTCACTTCCCCGTAGCTTCATTTTCAATGTCCGCTGAAATAGATTTGTGTAAATCACCTTTTATGTTGACCGACACTTTTACTCATATCAAGTTGAACAGGTTTACCTACTATCGAGGCAAAAGAAAATAGGCATTCTTTAATGGAGTAAGGTTAGGAAATGATATCAATGCCACCGCCTTTGTGGTTTCTCATTAATCCTGAATCATGCATCATAAATTAGGGTGAGATACGAGTATTTGTCTTTGCATGTAACATAGAAAGCTCATTTAGTTATCAAATTAATGAAATCTTCTTTATGAGTATAATGGCTGAGAATATGTCTGCTGCAGAATAAACCAATTTGACAATCACCCTTTAGTGTCACATTGTCGGGAAATAATCATTCTCAGTTCCTCAAGATCCGTCCAATAACAACTGAATTTGTTAATGACTGCATATTGTAGATTCTCTATTCCAATTGTTCTATCCACCTCCCCCTTCGTCCACATGACATGTAGTACGTACACCTTCCACCATGATTACTTTTTTAGAAGGGATAAGATTCCGAAATTTGAGCAATGTTTGCAACCAAAATAACAAAATACATCTCCATAGGCGGCTAGGGTTGATATTATCATCGTCATTGGAATTTCAACGTAATAGGGGAGAATAAGTCGTAGACAGTTGCTTAGCAGACTCCATAGATGGCTCGCTGATGGTCAGGTGAGTCATCAATATCTAGGGTTTAGAGGTCATTTTCGGAGAGAAAAGAGAGAAAATTTTCATTTCTCCCCAAGCCGTTGGGTAATGTATTAGCAATCTTATTTTGTATACATAACTGTGCAAAATGCAAATATTTCAATTGAGCTTTAAGAATTGTCCACGAGGTAAATGGGTCAAACAAGTGCTGGGCTATTATTCATTAGTTTTGTTACACATAATCAAACATACTATCAGTGCAAAATCAATAAAAATAGTAAAAAGCAGAAAGTCAAAACATAGATACCCAGGGATGAAGTTTTATGGATATGGAAGGGTGGCAATATGGTTATGAGCCACAGTCCCGATCCATAGCTTCCCATTTACTTCTCTTACTTCACTAACCAGCTTCATAACTACACCTTTTTTATCTTCAAGAACATCAATAATTTCTCCATTTTCATTGAAGAGTGAGATAACAGTGTACATTCTCATCCCCATCAATCTAGCCAGGTAACGCATCCTAATTGGTAACCTAAAGTAAATGCTTCTCATCCATGGATTATTTATGAGGACTTCTTGTGCACGAGTGCGACAACAATCTATCGCAACCCAGAATTGACCTTTCTCATTCACCCTTACATTGTCTGGAAATCCTGGAAGGTTTGCAACAATCTCAACTGTGCCACTCTTTGGACCTTCTATCCAGAATTTTATCAGCCTGAATAGATAACAGTAAGAGGATTAAAAAAAAATTCAAGGTCAATTGATTTTGAAAAATATACTTTACAGTTAGACCTCTCACGTTTGTTTATGACAATTATATTTCCTACTACTGGTGCTGTCCTATTTTCTTTCCTGATCTGTTTAAGAATATTTTTGGAGAACACGGCACATTCTTGAAAGAAAAAAGTTGTAAGGTATAATATTTTTTGTCTTGTATATACAATTTAGTCTCTCTATAAGACAAACTAGGATTAGCATCCTGAGTTCTAAAGATCAACCTCTATGAGCAAGAACCACATCTACATGATCACTTACTAATCTGTATTATTTATATTTTGTTGAATCACGCATTTAAGTGATTTACTTCTGAATTAAAGAAACATCAACATCTTCTTTCTTCTCCAAGCGGGTTAAGAATTTGGTGGCAGAGAAGAGGAATCGATACCTGCAATTGGTTGTTTCAGTGAAGAGAAGAAAAGTTTGGTCCTTGGATAATTGTACTCCATTGGGGAACGTCAATCCATCCAAGACAACATGAGTAGATCTTGTAGCAATATCGTACCTAAGAAGTCTACCGGTGTCTTCTCCTTCTAACATTATGAGAAAATGGTTCCTACATAAGAAATTAACACAATAAAAGGAGAGTAATATAAACCATTACTATAGTATTTGATAAAAGAATTGTTAACCTACACTCTGTTGTGTTTCTTGCTAGTGTCTGTGAAGAAGATGGAGCCATTTGTATGAATATCAAGGTCGTTGGCGAAGAGTATGGGTTTCCCTTCCACATGTGTAGCCAATGAAGTTGCCACGCCTCCTTCAGGACCCACAACTAGGAGACCATAGTAAGCATCTGCAATGTACAAATCCCCTGTCTTTTTATTGAACCTCAGGCCAAGGGGTCTGCCACATTGTGGCTCAACTTTCCATTGCTTAGGTGTTGTTGAATCTTTTCCTTTAGCACAAAGTTTCTCTGACCTTATAGGAGAGCAGGGAGAATTTAGACAAATAAAATGAATTTTAAAAGAATAATATATATACACACATGGTTTTCACCCTACCATCCCTCCTGCCTAATACAAAAAAAAAAAAAAATATATATATATATATATATATATATATATATATATATATATATATATATATATTGAAAGACTTAATTGATATTTCAATTTATCAATGTTAAGAGCATTCAATAAAAAATAGAAGAAACTGGCTGATTACTTCTTAGAACATGTCCATTACATGGTTGTTCTGAATTATATTAATCATACTTGTTTTGAAGATGCTTACCAGTTACGGGTGACAAGTGCAAATGTTTCCCAGCCAGCATCTTCACCCATCCACCGTACAATGCGTCCATCAGCTAGTCCCGCATAGGGGCCATGACCCAAAGTATCAAATTCTAGTGATTCAGGACCATAAATTTCGTTAACAAACTCCAAATTGCCGACGCCTAACCGGTTATTCTTGTCTCCATGCCAACTTTCCATGACTTGATTGTATGGTGCAATGTCATTCCTCACTGGATTGAAGTCACTGTCTCCTACTGGACTTAAACCGAATGGATCTGTAACAAGGAAAGCAAAGGCTAGTGAAAGAAGAAACAAGTGAGGACGTTGTGAAACAATCTGGCTTCTTATCAATTGGATCCTCTTCTCCATGTGAGGATCTTGATAGGTATCTGTGGTTGGAAGGTGGGAATATGTATAGTGAAGTTTAAGCTGTTCAAACTGGAAATGTAAGCTTTCACCATGTTATAGGATAAAAACACACAATGTTTGTGATCCAGTTGTTGTTGGAAGTAAGTTGTCCATTTGTTAGTCATGATTTCTGCATTGCTACTTCCTGTTGATAATGAAATCAAAAGCAGCTGAAGAAGGTGCGTAGAGAATTTGGTCAATTGCAATGTCATAGTGAGCAGCAACCATTTGTGCTGTTTATATCATCATCTAAAGCACATGCTTTTAACACTCAAAACCATCGAATACATTCGATAAATTAGTCGTTTTAGAAGAGATAAGTGGAAGAGTTCTCCCTTTACAAAAGGTAAAGTCTCGTAAAAGTTTACTATAGAAAATACTCCTATTTAAATTCACACATAGAATACAATAAAATAATTCTGGAAATTTAAATAAATGTAGTCCGTTCGACTAGGTCTTCTCATGTAGTATATCAGGTAACTTTTTAAATATAATCACTTTAAAATATTCAAAATTTAAATAAAAAATCGAGTAGTATGAGGTAACTTAAACACCTATATTTATTCTAATAGAATATTTTTAGGAGTATGACCCTATTTACCAAAAATGCAAACACTCCATTGTGTCCTTTTTTTTCAACACCATTAACTATTGAAGCAAAGAAGCAACATTGCAATGTAGCAACCATAATTACCACTTTTTAAAATAACTTTTTACGCCTCATTTAGATATATATATATATAAAAAATAAATTTTGATTTGATTCGATTTTTCAGTTTAGTTCAATTTTATCCGAACATTGAACACCCCTAGTAGGATATACCTGACTCACCATAAAGGAATTGTATATGAGAGAAATTATAATACTCTCTTCGTTGAATTAGAAAGTCAAGCAAGAAAATATTTTACATAATTTCTTTGTAGTCACGCTTGTGTTGGTACTAAAACTAGGAAGTTGTTCCATGAAACGGAAAAGAAAAAAAAAACTTTACTTTGAAGGATATGAAGCAGCATATTTAAAAGTATCTCTCTAAAAAAACTGTGTAAAATCTTAGCAAAATGAGTATCAAATCTTGTAATTTTGTGTTCAAATGAATAAATAGATTATATTTTTATGGATAATTTGATAGAATTGGTCAATTAAAAGAATGATAGAAGTCATAAATGAGGAGGGATAACATATAAAAATGAATTGGTATTAAATAAAGGGGGGAGAGAGAGAGAGTGGGCGAGAGAATTATTGAGGGAGGAGTCCAAAAATGAAAAAAAAAATTGTAAATATAATTAAAAATTGTCCTACTATTTCAAGTAAAGTTATCTTAAAAGTGCAAAGAAAATGTTGCACTGTCTTCTCATATTAGTTAATCTCATGAATAAAAGATACAAAAATCTAAACCTTTTTGGAGCTAGTTACTCCTCATTCAACTTTTTCCAAAATTACCAAAATCCCTGATTTAGTCAATGCGGATACATCGTATTCTATCGATTACATTACTTAATTTTATATGGATACATCACATTCTTTCAGATGCATCACATAATTTTACACGGATATATCACATTCCATTCAAATACATCACATTTATTATTCTGAATACATCAATTAATTTTACATGAATACATCACATTATTTTGTGATGTATACGAACTTTTAAGTAAGAAAATAGAAATTTATGTAATTATTTAAAAGGTTTGAAATTTTAAATAGTTATAATAAATTATGTTCTGGTATAGTGTAATTTTTTCCTTAAACAAAATTAATTGGGCTAAAAAAACTAAGAGAATTAAGGAAGAAATAGAAGGGAGAAAGATATTGTTGGGCCATTAGCAAGAAAAAAAAAAAGCTTTAAAATAGCCCACTTTTAAGGAAATGACCTGAAATAGCTATTAGGCTCAAAAAAGAAGACATACTTAGTCGAATCCAACTTTCTCAACTATTTCTTTCTCGATGTGTATAAAATTTTTATATTGTTGGAGAATATGAATATGCATAAGATTTCTATATAATTGTTGTATATAATATGTAGTTGTATGAAATATGTATAGAAACCTTATTATTATTGTATAGAAATGTGTTGATCACGATTGTATTTGTATAAGAGTGTATTTATATATATATATATATATAAAGAGAGAGAGAGAAGGTCAACAAACCACAAAAATGGAAAATGCAATTCTATGTCCATTCGCATGGTAATAGTTTGGCCAACTGAATAATTTTTTTCTCTCCCATAATCGAAACTTGGTTTCCAACATACTATCACAACCCAAATTTGAAACTTACGTCTTGACCTAGACCCATTCCACTGCCCATTAAGTGAACCTTTCAAACTAAACATAAACAAACACAAACAAACATAAACATAATAATAATAATAATAATAATAATAATAATAATAATAATAATAATAATAATGAGATAACAAGATGTATATGAAGAACAGTACAGACGTCTCCGTACTGTTCCACTTTACTAGACATGCTCTTATATGACGAGATCAATGAACCTAGGTCTCTGATACCAACATCTTCAAGACCCAAATGACATCCACACTAGCCCCTCAACAACCCTACCTCCCCCCCCCCCCCCCCCCCTTCATGATAGAACTAGCTAATCCAACCTCAACTGAAGCATTAGCCATTTGTAAGATCATATATAAAAGTAAAACACTAACTTAAAAGAATAAATCTCAACAAACTCAATCGATATATAATGTATGGAAAGAATATCAAACTAGCTATTACAATTTTCGAGGATTCAAAATTCATTGTACAAGAACTCTTAACAACACAAATGTCTAAAACAATTGTCCAAGTAAATAAAATAAACGAGAGTATTATTGTCCGAAATATGGACAAGAATTAATCTGAAGATTCATTGCAGCCTAAAGATAAGTGCTCACCCTTGGATCGAAAAATTCTAGTTACAAACTACAAGTGAGGTCTCGAAGATGTCTTTGGATGACTACATGTACTCAATAAAAGAAATGCACAAAGTAGTATTAATACAAGCACTATCATCGAAGCAAGTAATCCCAAACACTAATACCGTCCACAGATAGACCATATAAAACCAACCAATATCCTCAACTAGATTAATCTTCATCCTACCAACGGTATCTAAATTGTTTACAATCAAGAGGATCCATGACCACTCTAAGTATCACAATTATAAACCAATACCTAATACTCAGTATAATCAACATTCTTAAAAAAGTATACTAATGCTACCTTGATTCATCACAACACTTTATGCATTTGATGTAAACATGAAAATAGTCCAGCATATGTAAAAAATGCATCATAATTATCAAACGTGTTATGACTCAAATTGTTGTTGCAATAAAAGTGGAGGTAAAATTTTCATTTAAACTTTCCTTAGCTGGTTTTTGAGAAATTCAGGGCTTTTCTAGAATTGGACGATTTTAAAGAGTGTAAAACAAACAAAATCTGGTAGTAAGGTGACTGTTGCTAGTGATGTTTATGATAGATAGATGGACAATGGGTTGAGAAAGTCGTGGCTATTTTGGCACATAAAACAAAGTTGTAGACTTTGATTATAGAGTTTACCAAGGGGTGTTCACAATGTTATAGTTCGTGGTGTGTGTTGTAGATTTAACAAAATCGAGAAAAATAGAGAAAAGGTCTCGTGTTTCTTTCCTTGACCGCTGCAACAAAAAAAGTAACCACTACAAAAGTCATAGGTATCACACCAGTGGACCTCTATTTTAAGGCACGAACCAGCGCAGTAAAACTTTAACCACCGCAGTGGACCATTGTATCAGTAATTAGTTGCAGCCGTTGCAGTGGTAATTAATCGCTCCAATGACAACTTGTAGAACTTGATAGTTGCCGCGCCCTATTTTTCTCACGAAAAGAGGATTTGATGTGACAAACTCTTTTTGGGATTGATTAAGAGTGTGAAGAGTCGCCACCTAACGTATTAAGGTGCGTTAGGACATCATTCTAGGCTAGCTACGAACTTATTTTTTGTTATTTAGTCTTAGTTCACAAGAGATTCGAGTAAGGGTTCAAATTACCTCAAAAGGAAGGTGTTAGGCACCTTTCGAGGTCCACAAAGGTGGTTCCCAGCCGAATTCATACTTTACATGGGAATTCTATATCATAAAATAAAGGTCACTTATTTATTAACTTAATATTATTAAATGGTAAAATAATAAACAAGTTATGTTATTTAATTATTTCTAATTACTAAGTGATAAAAACAAGACATGAAATAATGTAAGAAAGTTAAGCGAAAAAGAGAAATAACACGCTTTATAACAAATATTTTTATTAAATTAAAGAGCCTAAACTACCCCAAATGAATAAACATGTAAAGTAAATGGAAGAACAAAATTCGTTAGGATCAAGTAAAGAAATTATTTTGGTTTTATTCAGATCGATACCCAACTTGTTAGTTATTATCTGACCCATTAGTCAGCAGCCGGATTCTAGATAAGCGACAATGTCAAATATCGTACCGTCAATATATGTTTGGGTATCATTACTTCTGAATGTCTATCCACCCCACCTAGGCTGGTTGTTAACCTAAAGGCGTACTAAAAAAGGATAAAACTAACGTCTTTAAAATGCCTATCGTCCTAATCAATCGTCCAAAAGGCATTGCATTTTGCTATTTTGCAGTGGCGGACCTAGCTCTTTTAGGTTGTGGGTGCTCAAAAATTTTTTACTAAACAATGCAGCTACAAGGATTCAATCCCAGGATGAAAGACATGAAAGTTATGTCTAAATCCAGAACACGCAACCATGCTTTTATTCTCTGGGTGCTTTTGTATATATTTTACCATTTTTCATTGTTTCTTATATAATTATACCTTTTCTACGTCGAGTTTAGTGGGTGCTCGAACACCCAAAAATTGCACGTCGGTCCGCCCATGCTATTTTGGATTTGTGACCTAGACAAACAAAGCTAGGTTTCCTAGTTTGACTCAAAACGCATCAAATAATACACGTTGGACAACAAATAGCAAGTAATAATCTCAAATAGGCCACTTGGTAAATTAATAGATTAATGTGATTAGCATGCCAAGACAAATAATTGCTCATTTAGGAGTCATTAACCTATAGGCATGATGTCTAAGTGACAACTGTTAATATGGCAAAAGAGAATTGGTACATACTTCGAAACAAGATGTTGTAATCTTATTAATAGGCATGTCAAAGTTAGGTAAATGTGAGGGAATGATAATCGTTAATTTATCATGTAAAAATAGTTATGCATGTTGTAAATTAGCAAAAATTCTGGAAATTTATTTTAGAGGCTTAAGAACTATTTTAAATATGCTAGAAATTAATTTTTTAATACTGGAAAGTGAATTGTATTGCTGAAAATTATTAAAACATACCAACACTTTGTTTTAACTTGCAAAAAGAATAATTTTATGTTACCGAAAATTACAACAAACACGCCGGAAACAAAATGCTTTTTAAAAAAAAAAAACTATTTAACATCGAGATTGATTTTATATTACGGAAAACGGTGGTACATAAGATGTTGATATTATTGACAATGTTGGAAACTAAGTAAAGCATGTCGCAATTAATTTAAACCGTAAGTTAATTGATTTCCCTTAAAGTGTGCTTTCTATGTGACCACGTACGTTTATTTTTAACCCTAAATTATTCTTTTGACTAGCTGATTCACATAAATCTCCGCCCCCAAGCAATTCCCACATTTATTATTACATCCATCTAGCGTTCGTACAATAAGTTACAGACTGATGAATAAATGAAAACAAAGCATAACTAAACTACGAAAGGAATAAAAGCTGCCCTTCCCAAACTCCCGGTGACTGTTCCAATACCATTTTAATGACACCTGTTAGATACAATCAAAATGCCAGTGCACGCACAGAACAAAAAATATGGATACTAGCACATGATTTCAAATAGGAAAACAACGAAATATGGACATAGCAGGCAAGCAATGAATAATTATTTCGTATTAACTCCTATGGGCATGTTTTCTAACAGATTCCACAACATCATACAGTCATTACATAAAGAATAAAAATTGCATCGATTAGTGACTCACTAGTTAATCATAAAGAAGTGATAGAAAGACTTTTAAGTGAAGCACTTGCGGTAATGAGATAAACCGAATAATTCGTTGGAATCCAGAAAGCATCAAAGAACTTGAGAAATATAGTCAATAGCTTTTTCTTTGTTTTTTATTGGGAGTAATAGCAAAGAAGAGTTGTGTGCAATATAATGGAAAAGAGGGTCTTTATATAGTGGAAGAGATCCGGATGATAAAAGGAGAAAATTAATTGGTGCAATCAATCAATAATATTTTTTATATAAAATCATTCAGTCAAGGTAAAAAGAAAAGTACCAATCAATCTCATTTCCTTCCATAATTAAAAATAACGTCTATTATCAATTAATATTGGGCAATCATGCAAAATTCAGTCCAAATAATGAAAGGAAGAGAGAATAGAATATACCCAATCAATGACAATTTCCTTCCATAAACATGAGAACCCAAATACAGTGTTGAAATGCAAAGCAATCACAGTAATAACAAAGAAGGAAAAAAATAGTGTCAAGCACCCAAGGTTTGTCTCATACCAAAGGAAAGAAGGAAAATCAAGCAAAGCAGGAGCTACCAAAATTACTTGATACCGAGTCATTTCGAATTTGTTTAAGTAAAGAGGGCAAGTTGTGAATAAATTAGTGCCATTCAAATTTCGTTTCATAGAAAATCAGGACATAGTCAAAATTCATAGAATTTAGGGCTTTTGATATATGGTAATCAAAGCAAATTAATAAACTCAAACTATCAAAAATTAGTTCAAAAATCTCAAACAATTTCCGTCAATTGCCAAATCAATCTTCAAAAAAGAAAGGGATAGAAGATGATAATATATTGCACAAGAAATCAAACCTTGGACGGAGTAGCGCCGACGGTAGAGGGCAGCAGCTTGAGGGACCTTTCGGTTCGTTGTTTATGTCGATGAAGCAGCGGCGACTACATGAGATGGGGAAAGGAGAGGTGGCGACAATGGAGTCATTTGAAGTTGTGGCGTCTGGTGGCAGAAGGAGACGGCGGTGATGGAGAGAGAAAGCAGCGATGGTGGCTGCTCCATCGAATTTGAGTTTCATCGATGGACGGATGGAGTTCTCTGATTGGAAGGTGGCCGGAGATGATGGTTTTCATGGGTTTATCGCGGCTAGCAGCGACGGAGAGAGGAGAAAAAGGGGAACGGAGGAGGAAGGAAAGGAGTGGCGGAGGCGTCCGGTGAGGCAGCTGGTGGCTGGTCGGAGAGGCGGCTGTTGTTTTAGAGAGAAGAGAGAGAAAAGATGGAGGAACTGTGGCTGATTTTTGGGAATAATGGGGATTAGGTTCCCTTCGTGTGTAAAAGGAAAGGGGAAAGAATTTGATCTCGACCATTGAATCAATTTTGATCAACGGCTGAGATAAAATATGATAAAATAATATTAAAAAAAAGAGTTAAAACTTGATATTTAACTTATGACCAACACTGATGTCAAAATTGACTTAAATTGACATCAATTAAAAATAAATGGCTAAGAGCTAAATATGTAAACGCAAATTGGACAAAAATAGGCCGTTATTTTAATAACAGTAGTGATGATATTCATAATAATAAAAATAATAATAATAATAAAAATTATTAATATGAATAAATCATGTAAAATTAATGACACGTGAAATATTATTTTAATATCATTGACAAATTATAAAAAAAATATAGTTTTTAATAGGATAACTAAATGTTTGTAAATTATTGGTGTGACCATAAAATATTAAAAAATTATGTCAAAATATTGTGTTAAATTAATAATTGTAAGAAATGATATTTAAATGATAATAAAAATAATTTGTATGTTTTCAAATTATGGATGTGACACGTTAAAATTCATTTGATATCCAAAATAATACATACAAATATTAATAATTAAAATTGATAAATTTGATAAAATGGCATCCTAGGGGTATATTGGGAGGTCAACATTGGGTGTCAACAGCTGCTTCTTTGTTGCTTGAGAATGATAGAAGAATTGTCGAGCAACGAAAGTTGACGTAATAGCCAATTTTGTCTGACCGAGAGAATATTTGTTGGAATCGACGCAATAGGAGGTGTTTTTTTTTTAAAATATAAAATAGTGTGGCCGAGACTTTGGTCTTAAGTCACCTACATACCTCTGATTTTATGAAAGTCAGGCCGTGTGTAGTTCTAGATTTAGGAATGAATAATATTTCTAAGATTATTAATGATAAAGGACGGGCATAAACAACGATGTCATGGGTCGATGAGATGGGAGTGAATAGGGTTTTGAAAGGTGAAATACGAATAGGTTGAAAGATAGTGGAATAAGAAAAATTATGTTTCAGAACCGAAAGGATAATGATTCTCAAAAGCACTTCATTATACATTCCACTAGATAAAAATGGTTAGTACAGATAAAACATTAAACAATGCGGTGAAAAAAAACATAATATAACAAAAATGATAAGAGGAGTTAAGAAATTGTATCTGTCATTAGATAGCGAGACCTTGCTCATAAAAATTTGAAGAGGTCATGTTTATTCCATACCATATAAAGTAAACCAATAGCCTTGAGTGACGCCGAGGCAGTTGTGCTTAGCATGTTAAGTATTAGAAAATAATAATCGTCTTTGAGTAACTCGGTCGACTTCTAGAGGAAATTGCTTAGCCTCAGACAGTTTCTTGATAGAGTCGTGCTTAACTCCATCAAATTTTTAAAAATAATGCTTAGCTTCGGACAATTTTTCTAGAGGGGGTAGTGCTTAACCCAACTAACTGTCAAGGACAATGCTTAGCCTTAGTCAGTTTCTCGAAAGAGGGTGATGCTTAACCCACTTAACATGCTTAGCCTTAGAGAGCTCTTGAGAGCTCTTGATAGAGTCGTGCTTAACTCTATCGAATTTCCAAAATAATGCTTAGCTTTGGATGATTTTTTAGAGAGGGTAGTGCTTAATCCAACTAACTTTCAAGGACAATACTTAGCCTTAGTCAGTTTCTCGAGGGGGATAGTGCTTAACCCAATTAAGTTTTCAAGGTAAATGCATAGCCTCAGAGAATCCTTGATAGAGTCATACTTTACTCTATCAAATTTTCAAAAGCAATCCTTAGCTTCGGACAGTTTCTCGAGAAAGGATAGTGGTTGTAGGATGACGATTGACCCGTTGACAATAATAATAATAATAATAATAATAATAATAATAGTAATAATAATAATTAAGTTATGTTTTTTCTTTTAGCGTATGTATTTTCTTTTATTATATCAGATCTACATAAGGAAAGAACCTAATGTATGTTTTGTTTATTGTATATTTGTAAATAATGGATTCAAAAATCTACGTTTGGTCGACTTTAGATTTTTAATTCTTATTTAATATTTAATTTTCATTCTATCTATTCCTTATTCTCAGCATGTCGACAGTTGGAGGTAGGGATTGAGCATTTGTGGCAACGGATGGACCATATGTTACAACAGATAGTTAATCTATTGCGACAGATGGATCATATGTTGCAACTGACGGTTATTAATAAAAACAAGGTTATTGTTATTGAGAGAGTGAAAAGTCATGACTTTTCAATTATTTAATATGAAAAATGATCCGTAAATAAATAATAAGAAAATAAATGATAAACACAATTTATAACCGTAAAAGATGGTTATTTAATTTTAATAACTAATATTAATATTAAATAGGCGTGACTTTTTGTCTAACACATTCAAAACAGCTGATGAATCAAATTCTCCATCTGTTGAGACTGATGAATCAGTTGTTAGAAGAAATAAAAAAAAACTTCTTCAACAGATGGTATATCTGTTGCAACAAATGGGTTATCCGACGCAACAGCCGTATAATTTGTTGCCACAACTCAATAAAAATGGTTATTATTTTATTAAAAGAGACGATTTTTGAAAAGGTGAAACTTCTTCGATTATTTAATTGAGAAAAAAGTTATTTAAATTCAAGAACTAGTTAATAATAATAAGCTGAAAAGTCATAATTTGTCACAATAATAAAAAACTCACCAGCTTGATTTAAATTAAGTCATTTCTTTTCACTAAAAAAAAAATATATACATTTCTAGTTGTCAATGGCCTTAGGGACATTTATGTGATGCTATTATTTCTCTATAGGACATAATGTAAGACCCCGTAAAAATCGCATGTCAAGTTCAGCTGGTAAAGCTCCATGAGAGATTCCAACACAGAGACAAAAATTTTGCTAAGTGTTCAAGTTAAACACTTACTCTCATTTTAAACCTCCTAACTTCGGGGATTTATTTGATGACCTTCCTGACCTCCGTTTTTAGATTTTCAAGTTGCGTTGCGATGGGGAAAATCCCTAGTACGTATTGGACACATTCTGGGCACATTTTGGGTGCATTTCATTGGCTAACTCAATGGTTTGAATTGCTCCCGCATTCTGGGCGCATTTCAGGTTAAAAATTTCAGTCAACTTCAAATTATCATAACTTCCTGCATATAATGAACTGTGAGAGATGCTATATATCAATAGAAACATCTTTGAGTATTCTTTCCAATACAATTGGTTTCATCCAATTTGAACATTGGAGTAAAAAGTTATGATCAATTTACTTCAGCCTATCAGCCTGAAAATAACAGAGGACAACTGCGTCTTTCTCCAGGGGTATTTTAGTCTTTCCCACCTCTCTATATATATACACAAACACGAGATTCAACATAATTTAGCAACATATGCTTGATTTCTCTCAAAATTCATCAAGAACAAGAAGAGGGTTTGCAATTGGGGATTTAATTTCATGAAACTCTCTCCGTCGATCTTCGTAAAATGAAGAACTAAGGTATGTATAGTGTTCATCCATGGATTCCTTTCATCCACAGAGCTCAAGAATCAAGTTTTAAGTTATGTATCATGAATATTTCGTGGTGGGATGATTATGTTCATATGATGATGTTAAATTGAGTTTTTAATTCTATGAGTTATCTTTAAGAATCATGAAAACTAATTTATTTTGTAATATTATTCAAATGAACTTTATGTTGAGTTCTTGAAATTGCAAGTTGGACATTGATGATTATGTTGTTAGTGTTGAATGATTCTCAAGTTGGAATCTTTATGTGAAATCATGAAACTATGTTGAAATATAAGTTGAAGTCTATGAATTTGGTAATTTATACTTTGTGAAAATTTTATGATTTCACCTATGCCTAAGTTGTGCATGAAAGGTGTTTGATTGAATGTTTAAGAGAAACAAGAAACATGTAGTATGGATTAATATGGCCTAAAAGGTG
The DNA here is from genome assembly GCF_002878395.1 of Capsicum annuum. Taxonomy (NCBI): domain Eukaryota; kingdom Viridiplantae; phylum Streptophyta; class Magnoliopsida; order Solanales; family Solanaceae; genus Capsicum; species Capsicum annuum. The sequence continues at coordinate 103,305,676 of NC_061113.1, read as the reverse complement.
AATTCATGCCATTGACCTCATGCTTGAATGACTTACATGCTATTGTTGTACAATGAATATGTTGTTGGAATGTCATGATATTAGAGTATGAAATTATGATCTTGATTATATACATTCCTACCATGAACAAGATTACGTTAACCATGTACTTCATGAAATCGCCAACTTATTTTATTATGAATGGTTGATATTGATCATGTATTCAAGAATGTCAAGAAGTGTCAGTTTCCTTCTATCGAGTCCTAGGGGTACTTGTACCCGAAAAATATAGTTGTGTGCCTAGAGCCATGTCATGTTTTCATAATACTCTCAGTCAAGCCATGTTCAGTAGACTTCAGTCAGTCTCATAACTCAGGAAAACTCATGTAAAGTCAGTATCAGTTCAGTTTTACTCAGTACAGTAATCTACGTAATCTCCGTAATATTTTGTCAGTCTATGGAATCCAGTAAATCTCAGTATCAGTACAATTTAGTTCAGTATTAAGTTTAGACATCAGTAAACTCAGTCATCTAACAGAACTCAGTAGTATTTAGTCAGTTAACAGAATTCAGTAGTGTTCCGCTAGTCATCGAAACTCAATAAACTCAGTCCATGTTCAGTTCAGTTAAACAGAACAATCAATAACAGTTCAGTTAATTCTAGTATGAACTAGAAAATCAATTCAGTATAATCAGTTTAGTGTCATTCAGTTGGGAGTAGGATTCAGCACCGAGCGAACCCAGGGATGGGAACTCACCTGCCAGTAGAGGGTGTGATTCTTAGAAGCAGTCCTTGCGTTCCAGAACTATGTAGCCAGCTAAGGTTGAGACATCAATACCTATCAGTTGAGGGTAGATGAGGTGGCTTAACCTGTCAGATGGGGGTTCTCACCATTCTCATTAGAGTACTTGTCAGATGAGGGTCACTCACAGCTTGTCCTTACTAGTGGCGTGGTATTGACACCGTTCCAATCAGGGCAGAGATTGGACCCTATCGTAGCTATTATAACATATTTAGGGCATGTCGGTTAGATAACTACTTCCCACAATTTTAGTATCAGTCTCAGTAAAAGAACTTAGATAGTCCTTCAGGATATTAGGACTGTCAGATACAGTCAACTCAGATACAGTACGAAACTCAGCTAGTTCCATCAAATTTAGGACTATCAGATACAGTCATTCATGCTATCAGTTATCAGAATTCATGTTATCAGATATATCAGTTATCAAAATTTAGTTATCATTCATGATATGTTATCAGTAAATACATATCATCAGTATTTATACTCAGTAGTCATGTTATCACGAGCTCAGTTTCAGGACTGTTATATACGATCTATCAAATCAGTTCTTCATAATCAGAAATATAAAAAACAATCATTTATTTATCAGTAATATAGTATCAGTCTCCCAGTATTCAGTAATACAGTATCAATTCCTCACTTATTAGTGAATTACATATCAATATCAGTAAACTCAGTCATTCAGTATCTCAATATCAATAAACTCAGTCATTCAATATCTCAGCATCAGTAAATTCATGTTGTCAGTATCACCACAAGTTTAGTTATAGTTACGTATGTATGTATGTATTCTCATGTTAATATCAGTCAGCATTGTTCATGCATATAAAACCTTTTGCATTTAGCCTACCTCACTCGTATACTCAGTACATTCAGTTGTACTGATGCATTCGTGCTATGTTATTTTATTTGATGCCATAGGTACAGAGGCACGAGTTTTAGAGCAGCATTAGCATTGCAGATTTCAGCAGTCAGTGCTCCTCTTCATTCGATGACAATATTATTATTACTTTATTATAGTATTTCATATTAGTTTTTCAGTTCATGGAGTTAGTTGGAGACATGTTCCTTCAACTTCTTATTTAGTTCAATTAGAGGCTTTCGGACTAGATGTCAGATTAGATGTTCAGACTTTAGTATTTATGTTTCTTTTTGGTATTGTTATACTATATTTTTCAGATATGTATCAGTATTGAACCTTATGGCCTTACAGTTCATGTTTCTGCTTATTTTATGAGATATTATGCAGTTTATAAGTACAGATATCAGTCATGGGTTAGCTTATGGTCCTTCGGGGTTATGAGCACCGTGTAGCATTTCGATTTAGAAAATTAGGGCGTTACAAACTTGGTATCAGAGCCTAAGGTTCAATAGTATCCTAGGAAGTCTGAAAGCTACATCAAGTAGAGTCTTGTACATGGGCGTGTTGTGCACCACACTTATGTACAGGAGGCTATGAGATGTTTTAGGAATATTTTCCCTTTTTTTCATGTCTCAAGATCGTGCTATAGCAAGTTTATCTAAGGAACCCATGTAGATTCACATCAGCCTCCCCTCATGTCAACCTTTTCTTACTTTCAAGGTAACAGAAATAGTGAAGCTCAAGTACTAAAGATAGGGCTTTCTCATGCAGTCCCTGGAGACAGTTATGGGATTTGCCACATGCTCAGACAATATCCCTTCAGTTCAGTCATGTTCCAAAGTTGTACAGATTTTATTTATGATCTTGAGAACTCCTTTGTAAACTCAAATCCAATTTTTGATATGTTGTTAGATCCCTTCTTAGATTTTATGACAGTATAGACCTAGAATTTTAAGCATGGACCCAAGAGTTTAGTAGTAGATGAGTTGGGATAGTATTATCTAGTCTAATTAGATTATGTATTCATTGGGATAGTTGTACCAAGGTAAATCGGGAGGCTTGAACAGTGTAAGCTAGAATTTAAATTTATTTACTTGAAATAAAACATGAAGGTGTAGATGTGATATTAGTAGTATATAAGGAAACAGAAGCAGCTGATGTGTTTAGTAGGATGGGCAGGTGTCGAACAGAGTATAAGTATGTTATGATAGATCAAGTTACTTCAGACTTTCAGATTCTAGTAGTAGTGCCAGTATGTATAGAAAAGCAGTAAGGGAAGATGATTCCCAACCCATCCTCTTCTCAGTACAAGATTTACACTTCATCTATCACGAAATCCACTCAGGTTTTACATATCAACTCTATGGTCATGAACTACGATCATGTACTTTTCCATAAATCATGTACGGTTTCAGTTCCCAGCATAAAGGATCTCAGTTTACCCCGTAGTACGAATCAATTCCATGAACATGGCTTATGTTCACACGTTTTCCATAGAATCATATGCGCTTTCAGTTCCTAGCATAGGGAGTCGGATCTAAATCACCCAGTGTCACGAATCATGTCTCACGAATACAAAAAACTCGAAACTTAGGTCATGCAGCTCATAACTCATGTACACGTATTATGCTTTACACTATACTCAGCTTTCATGACTCATGCTAAGCCCCTACAGATAAGATAAATTCATACCACGTCATGTATATCCTCAGTTCAAACCTTTTTGGTAAATCCATGCTCAGCTACCTCATGTTAGTCAGTCAATCCCTTCTCGTATGCATAATACTCTATAGTCTCTGTCCAACTATTTAGACTAAGTACAATTCAGTCTTGCATACCCAGTATTCAGTTACTAGTTATTCAGTTAATCAGATAAGTTAGTATATTTATGCACTCGTAATCAGCTAAGTTCATGCATCATGTCTCAGTTTCAGATCCCAGCTATTAAGTCACAATTTTGTTTGTAAGTGCCTTGTACACCGCCTTAGTTTTCCTTAGTATCTCAGCTAAGTTAGTATTCTTCAAGGGACCTAGAGTCCCAAGGGGGAGATACCCTATATCCCCCGACCTTATGTGATTTAAACATACCACTTTTTTTTTCTCTAGATGAATTCAGCTGGAGGAAGGGTTACTTATAAGCTGACCCTCTAGCTCCAAATTTTAGTCGTAAGCTATTTTCTTAATGGCTCAATTTAGCCCATGATACTCTGTCCATGTCACGCATTATAGACTCAGTTCAACTCATGTATCATGTTCCAAACTTAGTTATGTTCTCATATTTTTGCTCATGCATATTGAGTGATTAATCTCAGACTCATTGGTATTTTTAGTTCAATGTAACAGTCTTTCTTGATCTTACTCATTCTCATGTTCAGATTTCAGTACCAAACTTGGTACAATTACCATTGCATGTTCATTCGTATTCTCATGAGTCAGTTCAATCATGTATCCACGTATCAGATACGTGTGGTCAACTTATAAATACTTTCAGTCATGCATTCACGTATCAAGCAGTCATATAATTATGCATCAGATATGCATGGACTCAGCTAATCAGTTATGCATCAGATATGCATTCTCATTTTGAGAAAACTTAGCTCATCAGAACACTCAGTCCTTCATTCATAAATCAGTTACGCATGCATAAGATATGCATGTTCAGTATGATGTATTCAGCTTGTCAGCCATGAAATCATATTCAGTAGTTCATGCTCAGTACTCACGTCAGTTGTCTTTTCTCCCCCCAGTCAGTCTCATTCGAGGACGAATATTTCCAAGGGGGAGATATTGTAAGACCCCATAAAAATCGCATGTCAAATTCAGCTCGTAAAGCTTCATGAGATATTCCAACACTTAAAAAAAATTTTGCTAAGTGTTCAAGTTCAACACTTACTCTCATTTTAGACCTCCTAACTTCGGGAATTTATTTGATGACCTTCCCAACCTCCGTTTTTAGATTTTCAAGTTGCGTTGTGATGGAAAAAATCCCTAGTACATATTAGACACATTCAGGGTGCATTTTGGGTGCATTTCAGTGGCTAACTCACTGGTTTGAAATGCTCCCGCATTTCGGGCGACTTTCAGGTCAAAAATTTCTGTTAACTTCAAACTATCATAACTTCCAACATATAATGAACTGTAAGAGATGATATATATTAATAGAAAGATCTTTGAGTGTTCTTTCCAATGAAATTAGTTTCATCCAATTTGAACATTGGATTAAAAAGTTATGATCAATTTACTTCAGCCTATCATCCTGAAAATAACAGAGGACAGCTGTGTCTTTCTCTCTTTCTCCAGGGGTATTTTAGTCTTTCCCACCTATATATATATATATATACACAAACACGATATTCATCATAATTTAGAAACATATGCTTGATTTCTCTCAAAATTCATCAAGAAAAAGAAGAGGGTTTGCAATTGGGGATTTAATTTCAAGAAATTCTCTCCGCCGATCTTCGTAAAATGAAGAACTAATGTATGCATAGTGTTCAGCCATGGATTCCTTTAATCCATGGAGCTCAAGAATCAAGTTTTAAGTTATGTATCATGAATATTTTGTGGTGGGATGATTATGTTCATGTTGATGATGTTAAAATGAGTTTTTAATTCCATGAGTTATCTCAAGAATCATGAAAACTAATTTATTTTGTAATATTATTCATATGAACTTTATGTTGAGTTCTTGAAATTGCAAGTTGGACGTTGATGATCATGTTATTGGTGTTGAATGATCCCGAGTTGGGATCTTTATGTGAAATCATGAAACTACGTTGAAATATAAGTTGAAGTCCATGAATTTGGTGATTTATACTTTGTGAAAATTTTATGATTTCACCTATGCCTAAGTTGTGCATGAAAGGTGTTTGATTAAATGTTTAAGAGAAACAAGAAACATGTAGTATTGATTAATATGGCCTAAAAGGTGAATTCATGTCATTGACCTCATGCTTGAATGACTTACATGCTATTGTTGTACAATGAATATGTTGTTGGAATGTCATGATGTTAGAGTATAAAATTATGATCTTGATTATATACATTCCTACCATGAACAAGATTACGTTAACCATGTACTTCATGAAATCACCAACTTATTTTATTATGAATGGTTGATATTGATCATGTATTCAAGAATGTCAAGAAGTGTCAGTGTCCTTCTATCGAGTCCTAGGGGTACTTGTACCCAAAAAATATAGCTGTGTGCCTAGAGCCATGTCATGCTTTCATGATACTCTCAGTCAAGCCATGTTCAGTAGACTTCAGTCAGTCTCATAACTCAGGAAAACTCATGTAAAGGCAGTATCAGTTCAGTTTTACTCAGTACTCAGTAATCTACGTAATCTCCATAATATTTCATCAATCTATGGAATTCAGTAAATCTCAGTATTGGTATAATTTAGTTCAGTATTCAGTTCAGACATCAGTAAACTCAGTCATCTAACAGAACTCAGTAGCATTTAGTCAGTTATCAGAATTCAGTAGTGTTCCGCAAGTTATCGAAACTCAATAAACTCAGTCCCTGTTCAGTTCAGTTAAATAGAACAATTAATAACAGTTCAGTTAATTCTAGTATGAACTAGAAAATCAATTCAGTATAATCAGTTTAGTGTCATTCAGTTGGGAGTAGGATTCAGCACCGAGCGAACCCAAGGATAAGAACTTACCTGCCAGTAGAGGGTGTAATTCTTAGAAGCAGTCCTTACATTCCAGAACTATGTATCCAACATAGGTTGAGACATCAATACCTATCAGTTAAGGGTAGATGCGGTGGCTTAACCTGTCAGATGAGGGTTCCCACCATTCTCATTAGAGTACCTGCCAGATGAGGGTCACTCACAGCTTGTCCTTACTAGTGGCGCGGTATTGACACCCTTCCAATCAGGGCAGACATTGGACCCCAGCTTAGCTATTATAGCGTATTTAGGGCATGTCGGTTAGATAACTACTTCTCACAGTTTCAGTATCAGTCTCAGTAAAAGAACTTAGATAGTTCTTCAGGATATCAAGACTGTCAGATATAGTCAACTCAGATACATTATGGAACTCAGCTAGTTCCATCAGATTTAGGACTGTCAGATACAGTCATTCATGCTATCAGTTATCAGAATTCAGTTATCATTCATGATATGTTATCAGTAAATATATATCATCAGTATTCATACTTAATAGTCATGTTATCACGAGCTCAGTTTTAGGACTGTTATATACGATTAATCAAATCAGTTCTTCATAATCAGAACTATCAGAAACAATTATTCCTTTATCAGTAATATAGTATCAGTCTCCCAGTATTTAATAATACAGTATCAGTTCCTCACTTATTAGTGAATTTACATATCAATATCAGTAAATTCAGTCATTCAGTATCTCAATATCAATAAACTCAGTCATTTAGTACCTCAGCATCAGTAAACTCATGTTGTCAGTATTCAGACTCAACGGTCAGTATCACCACGAGTTTAGTTGTAGTTACGTGTGTATGTATGTATTCTCACGTTCATATCAGTCAGCATTGTTCATGCATATAAAACCTTTTGCATTTAGCCTACCTCACTCGTATACTCAGTACATTCAGTCGTACTGAAGCATTCGCGCTATGGTGTTTTATTTGATGCCATAGGTACAGAGATAGGAGTTTCAAAGCAGTATTAGCATTGCAGATTTCAGCTGTCAGTGCTCCTTTTCATTGGAGGATAATATTATTATTACTTTATTACAGTATTTCAGATTAGTTTTTCAGTTCATAGAGTTAGTTGGAGACATATTCCTTCAACTTCTTATTCAGTTCAGTTAGAGGCTTTCGAACTAGATGTCAGATTAGATGTTCAGACTTCAGTATTTATGTTTCTTTTTGGTATTGTTATACCATGTTTTTCAGATATGTATTAGTATTGAACCTTATGGCCTTACAGTTCATGTTTCTGCATATTTTATGAGATATTATGCAGTTTACAGATACAGATATCAGTCATGGGTTAGCTTGTGGTCCGTCGGAGTCATGAGCACCATGGAGCGTTTCGGTTCAAAAAATTGGGGTGTTACACATAAGAAGTGTATATATACTTTTATAAGGAAATAAATGATAAAAACAATTTATAACCATAAAAAAATAGTTATTTAATTTGAATAATTGATGTTAATATTAAATAGGTGACAAGTAGTGGCTTTTCACGATTTTTATTTTCAAATTTATTTTTTAATTGATATAATAAATAATTAAAAAATCACCAATTTGAATTAATGAAAGTATATGATGATTATTATTATTAAAAAAAAATAGATTATATGTTGCAATAGATAGATTATCTGTTGCAATAGATGATAGATTTGTTGCAACAGATAGTATATCTATTGCAACAAATGGGTTAGCTGATGCAACATATATAAAATTTGCCACAACTCAATAAAATAGTTATTATTTTATTATTAAAAGAAACTGTTATTGAAAAGGTGAGAAGTCTTCGATTATTTAATTGAGGAAAAGGTTATTTAAATTCAAGAACTAATTAATAATAATAATAAGCTGAAAAATCATCACTTATCACAATAATCAAAAAGTCAGCAACTTGATTTAAGTAAGTCACAACTTTTCACAGTAATGAAAAAGTCACCAATTTGTTTGAATGTAATTAATAAAATGGAGGTGAACAATCGCGCCTTTTTGCCTAACTCATTCAAATTTAATCCTCTATAAATAGGCCTCTCCTTACTCGTTCATTCTACTAGTACACTCTATTTATTATTGTATCTTCTCTTTCATATTACATCTTCAACTACTTTCTCTTCAAAGACCAGATACCTTTTCCCTGACTCAGGTATGCTTTTTTCTTTCTTTTTGTGTAAATATACCCAATTGTTAGTATACGTTGTATTACATTAGGACTCTTTTCTTTACTTGTGTTTTTACGTTTTTGGTCATTTTATGTGTGTTCTAGATATGGCTGATCCTGTTTGAGACATTGTTTTTTTGTGCGGTGTCGTGGGGGAACTTCAGAGGTAGTTTCATAGCCTGCAGTGGAAGTTGGGTGCCGTGAGAGCAAGGATGCTCCGAGAGATTTTCAGAATGAGGAGGGCCCTGCTGCTGCCGGTTAACGATTGATCGGCTAGCAATAATAATAATAATAATAATGATAATAATAATAATTAGGTTATGTTTTTTCTTTTAGCTTGTGTATTTTTATTTTTATTTATATTCCAACTACCTACCTGATGTATTTTGTACCTATTTAATAAAAAATTTATGTTTCTATCTATTTCTTCTTTTCAACAAATATGTCAATAATTGGATGTAAGGAACAATTTTGAATCCAGTAGCAATAGCAAGAGTTTTAAAATATATTGGTTATCTGTTAGGTTTGTGGAAGAAGTTATTTTGTGTTGTTCTAAACATATTACTCATCTGTTGCAACAGATTACTCCTATGTTGCAACAGATTACTCTTATGTTGCAACAGATAACCCATCTATTGCAACAGATAACCCATCTGTTCGATTCATATTACGGGCACTATCTAGAATCATAAACATGAATCCAAAAATGAGTCTTCCATTACAACAAATACTCATCCGTCGCAACAGATGAGTGATCTATTTAAATAGATGGCTCTTATGTTGGATTCATGAACAAGTTCTATCCATTGTTGAATAAATAACAGTAACAGTATGCCCAGATGACAAATTCAACTAAAATTCATGATTTTACTTATCAAAGTCACTTATGAAGTAATGCCAAAGTGATGTACAAAATAAAATTTGACCTAAAAAATTGCTCAAGTAGCAGCAATAGCGGTAAAAACAACAATAATGGTCGATAAGAAGAAGATGGAGATGATAATGAAGTAGAAGATGTTGATAATGAAGTTGAAGATGATGATAATGAAGCAGAAGATGATGAAGAAAGTAGCAATAACAATGAACAACAAAAAACGTGAAGAGAGAGAAAACAACAATGGATGAGAAGAGAGAGAGAAACACACCTTTTTTTACCTCTGTTTCCTGTTATATTAATTAACATTTGGATCAAAGTATAAATTTAAAAACTTATGATTTTTTTTAAATTTCTCCTACTTTCTTAATCCATGATAAAATAATTGTCACATCTACTCAATTATTAAGACTTGAGTCATCTACACCTCATTTTCAAAATCTTTTGTCACTTTTAACAAAATTCCCCTAGTTACATGAACAAAACAAATGTCATTTTGGGAATAAAATACTTAATCTCTAAAAGACTTATTTTGAGGTGAAAATCAAAGAAACCAATTAATCTGTTCTAGACAATATAAATTAGGTGAAAAATTATGAATTAAGTAAAAGAAAACTAAGCTAAAATAAAATGGGAACACCTTAGGGAATTTATCTAGATTAATTGATTAAAATGTTAGTTAATACAAATAAACAAAGATAAATTATAAGCTACAAAAATGAATACAACAATTGAATTTGGGCCCTTTTCCTTGCCCTATCAATAAGCTACCCAACTTTTGGGCTTTGAATTATGGACTTTGGGTCTTCTTTCAGCAGTGTATACTATATGTAAATTAGTCCCGTTTTTCTTCATTTTTCTATATATATGCTGTATATCAGCATATAAAACCCTGTATGCTCGCGTCCAGCTTTATCATACATCATATCTTGGCTTATACCAACTACCTTTGACCTATAAATCTTGTGTATCAGGTGTATACCAGTGTATACTAGCCTCATTTTTCCGTGCTAGTCTCTTTGAACTTCTGGGACTTGGTCCCACAGGGATGTAAGGATATGAAGAGTGTCATGGATTCAAATCAAGGTCCCTTGCAGCAAAGAAAAAAAATAGTACATGACATTATGTAGAGCACCACATTATTAAAGGAATTATGGCTAAGAAATATTTTCACTTCATTCCCACAAAACTGTCACAATAATATATCATTTGTATGTTTTTTTGCATCTTTCTAGTGTAATGATTTGACAACCTAAACTCCTCCAAACTTTGACATTTATTCACTTTTTACACAATTACCTAATTAGTAGATACATGTCATATGTAACTCAAAGTCGATCAATTTATCTCTTTAATTAGTATGTAAAATAATTCTAAAATTTTTCAGATTAAAAATTGTTTAAAAGATGTCACTAATGATAGATTTCAACAGTTAACTTTATTACTCCTAGAATACTTTGTAGCCAAATATTGACAAGCTCGATTCTTTGACTTAAGAGATAAAGCTAATGAATGAATAACTCGATAATATAGTGTCTAAAGTGGAAAAACATGCCTTCAAATTACGGATTAAAAAAATATCTTGGAATTATTCAAAAATTCTAACAAAGATCTTTCTTGTCTAAGGAAAATTCACAAGGAACTACGAAAACTATAACAAATTGTTAGAGTGCAGGATCAGAAAAATCAGCACACTATTTCAAAATAGAATTCCAATTCTTTTAAACAAGCACACTATAAAACGAGCACAATATATCAAAGGAAACAGATCAACTGTAAAACCCCGTACTTTTTCTAGCTTAATTTCGATCCTAGAATGTCAAGGGTTAGCTTAAAAAATGAATAACTTTTGTTACATGTGAAATTTTCCAGATTTAGACTCTCTACTGTGTGGAAAATTAAATAAGATTTCCATCGATACCAATTTCGTTCAAATCCGATACTCGATTAAGAAGTTAGGGCAATTTTAGTAAGGCAGTATGCTATCTGAGCAACCACCGCGAGTTCCCAATCGTCAAATTCCAGTGGTCCTTCGCGATAGCCCCATGTCACGGAGAAGCTTTATTTCCCATTTGTCCATTTTCAGTGGCTCACCGCGATGGTGTCGCTTCGCGGTGATGGCCCAAATGACAAATCAGTAGAGTATCGCGATAACTCTGCGTCGCAGAGAGCTTCCAGGTCCCAATTGTCATTTTTCAGTGAGCCACCGCAATAGTGGCACGTCATGGTGGCATGCCAGTTTGGAAAATTTTTATTTGTTTTCAACTCCAATTAAAAGTTTAAAAAGGGCACATTGGTCAATTCCCAAGCCCCCAATTCGTCCAAAACAAAGAATTAAGCATATCCCAAGCACTTTATGCTTATTTTCATCATTTCTCTCTCAAAGCAAAACCTTAGAGCTCCAAAACTTCTTCTCCAAGAAATCAAATTCCTTCATTGTTTCTCCAAGAAAGCTCAGAATTGAGGATTCCCAAGACAAGATAATCAATAACTTATCTTCAAGAACTCAAATAGGAATCCAAAATTTAAGTTTCTTCATCTAATCATCAATTAAGGTATGTGGGTTTTATGAACAATGGTCCTTTTCTATCCTTGTGCCCAAAACCAAGTTTTAATTACAAATTCATATGATTTTAAATGAGTATACATGACATTTGAATTAGGGTTCATGCCCATTATTGCTAATTGTAAGATTATGTATTTTTGAGAGATTTTGAAGGTGAATTGCGTGTCTATTTTCATGCCTATTGCAGAAATTTTTTGATTTTGAGATGAATTATCATTGTTTTCATTATCAAGCATGAACTTTATGATGTCTTTACATGAACTTGATGCATGGGTTACTAAGCCCAAGTTTATAAGTTGATATTTCAAGAAAGATGATGCTTTGAGCATCTTATGATCAGATTAATTACAGATTTTTAGTAAAGCTTTGATCTTTTGATCCTCAATAAGATTTGAAATCCACTTTACAAATTTACTATAGATTACAAAATTCAGAACAACTTTATTTATAGATTTAATTAGATAAATGCATAATTGGTTTCAGAATAAACCCTTATTCTAGTTTTTAAAAATGGATTTCTAACAGAATAAGTGCAGATTAAGAGAGTAGTATTTAGCATCGAGCGAAAAGTATGGAATTAGCGTGCCCTATCTTCCACAGAACTACGTAGCCAACGTAGGTACAGATTATTAGATTATTCCCATTCCAATATGAGTAATAGTTACAGATGTGATTACTTAGCTCAGGTTATACTCCTTGGCAAGAGTATGACACCTCTCCCCATCGTGAGATTTTTTCTTAAGAGAACGAGACATTGGACTCCATGTTGCTCACATGGTTTATGTCGGTTAGAAGAACCTCTCTACAGACTACAGATAATAAAAAAGAATAACAAAAAATCTTTTAGAAAACTAAGTGTAAAGACTCATAATTTTATTCAGATTATGCTCTACAAAAATATAATAGTTACAGATTTCAGCTTTCAGATTCCAGACATAGAAGTGAGTCCTTTCTATACTTAGACAGTATGATTTAAAGACAGAGTATTAGCACAGCTTCCAGAACTAAATGGTATGACTCACTAGATTTATAAAGTATGATTTGTTATTCATGATTACAGATTTCAGTCTTTCTTTCAGATATTCCAGCTTATGTGAGTCACTTACATTTAGCATGCATTATTTTACAAATTATGATGATGAGATGATACTTTACTTATGCATTTCACCCCCATATACTCAGTACATTTTTAAAGTATTGATCCACATATACGTCTATGTGCTACATTGTCTCATAATGTAGGTTCAGTGCATTATTTTACAAATTATGATGATGAGATGATGCTTTACTTATGCATTTCACCCCCATATACTCTGTACATTTTTAAAGTATTGATCCACATATACGTCTATGTGCTACATTGTCTCATAATGTAGGTTCAGTGCTCAGTTTCAGCAGCGTGAGTAGTTCGAGCATCTCTATCTATATCCGACAGTTGGTGAGTCCTTATAGTTCGGGGACTTAGTCATTCAATTTATTTTTAGCTTATCAGTTTAGATGATTCAGTATTCTTTTCAGACAGTTTGAGTCAGCTGGGGGTTTGTCCTAGTGGATCTCTAGTTATTAGTAGTAGAGGCTTGTTAGACTGCTAGATTTGATTCAGAGTTACAGTATTTGGTTTATAGAGATTATAATAAAATTATTCTCAGTTATCTCAGACAAATTTCCGCATTTAGTATGACTTTTATGTCTATATTTCCTTTATTATGAGATTCAGACTTAGTAGAATGCAGACAGGGTTAGCTTAAGACTACTCGTAGTCTTGAGCACTGTGTGACATCTCGGGACCAGGTTTTGGGGGTTATATCAACTACTCTTTTAGTCGAAATCAAACAATTCTCAAAACAAAATCCCATTTCTTAACCTTTTATAAGTATGAGAACAGTAACACAAGCTTAAGACGATAACCAAACATGGCACAACCCCATTAAATATTCAAGCTTTTCAATACATACAAATGATCAATTATGCTTTCAATCCCGAAATATATCAAACACACATATTTTAATACAAAGCTAAACTGTCTGATAAGTTGTATAACTTGTTATGCCCGATGAAGAATCGAAATAACAACACAGTGCTCAATACAATTACAATTTTGTAATAAATAAATAAATAAATAAACAAAAACAAAAAATATAAATGCAAAGAGGACGAAGTCCTTACCGATTTTGACGCAACAAATTAGGACTATGAGTCTATCACGATGAATTTTCACCACCAAAACTCGAATTGAATTTACCGACATTGAATCATTCTTGTGAAAATTCAAATGATTTCAATGAATTTAATAATATTTCACCGAACTTCTTGGTTACGTGAGATTAGAGGAGTTCTCCTCCAAAATTCCTATTTTTCCCCAAAAAATCCTCCCCTTTACCTCTATCCTCCAATGTCTACTTATAGGGAAAAGTTGGGGGGGGGCAATTAGGGTTTTTTAGATTTGAAATATGAATTTTAGTTGATTTTCTTAAGAAATTTTGAATTCCATAGTAAGACATAGAGGAAAGACGTTAGGAATTAATTCCTTGCTAAAATGGTGAATCATAGACTGAATATGATGAAAGCCACTTAATTTTTAGTCAAAGATGGTTGAACGGGAGGATAAAAGGGTAAATGATGGGAGACGACTAGGATTTTGCATTGAAATTATTATTGGTTGTTGACTGTCATCGCGTGGTTATTGAAGTTATCGTTGTTGGTGTTATATAGATGAAGCTGTGTTGTTGTTACTCTATGTTGTTGTTGCTACGGTGGTTGTTGTATGCTGTTGAATGCCGACTGTTGGAGTGTTTTAATCAGGTAAGGGAAAACATATGGGTTATAGGGAGAGATGGATCGCGTCAAGGTGGTATAAGGGGAAAGAAAATTGGGCCACTGAAATGTTATTTGGGCTGGGGTGGCTGGCCCAAATTTAAAAAATGGGAAAAGGGTTTGGTAATTAATTTTAGGCTATTTATTAAATAGCCTAATTATTAGGGTTTTAGTCAATTGGGTTTAAATATTAACCTAATTGAAAATTAATTGGCCAATTGGATTGCAATTATGGTCAGGTTGATTTCAATTAAGGTCAGATTCAATGAATTGACTAAATTTAATCAAAATTTAAAGCAAATTAACAACTATTTTAATCTCGAGCTTCTTGATTTAATAAAATCAAATAAATATTTTTCAAATAAATTATTTTTAAGAACGAATTATATTTGGATCACAATATTATTCATTTGAGTTAATTTTAAAGACAAACGTAGATTAAAATTAAATTTTCAATAAAAAAAAATATACGATCTTGCATATATAAATACAAGAATATATAATCATTACTTAAAATGATAAAATTACCTATACAAATGAAACACCTAAACTCAGAACCATTGAAAAATCCTTCATCTTTTGGTGTCACTGGTGGGTACGACTATGGGCTTGAGTCATACCCCTTGGATACGAGTCGTATCCTTCTTCTCCCCCCTTTCGTATCTTAAGTAGTGTGTTAAGGGTCACTCACTATCCTAGGTATGAGTGACCCCCCCATCTATCGTACCTAAGGGTACGAGTCATACCTAGGTTGGTCGTATAGGGAAGTCATGAGTTTAGAAGTGGACTATTTTGGGTACAGTTATTGTGTACGAGTTAGGGGTGAGTCATACCCTTTGGATATGACTCAAAAGTGCATGGTCGTACCCTTAACAGTGCGTGTGACCTAGGAAAATCCTAGGTTACAAGTCAGGGTACCACTCGTACCCTAGGGTACGACTACTTAAGTGAGTCGTGTGGTGAGTCATACCCCTGGACGAGTTCAATTTTCAGCTTTTAACTAAGGGCCTTGTGGTCATTTCGGCCTTGTGGTCATTTCCCATGTCTAAAATCTTAAGAACTCTCACTATATAAGTGTGTGTAGCCTACTAAGCATACATTTTGATGGATCAAACACCC
The DNA here is from genome assembly GCF_002878395.1 of Capsicum annuum. NCBI lineage: Eukaryota > Viridiplantae > Streptophyta > Magnoliopsida > Solanales > Solanaceae > Capsicum > Capsicum annuum. The sequence goes on along the minus strand of NC_061113.1, from coordinate 103,289,823 downwards.
TAAATACTCTCTCAAGCTCATCTTTGAAGGATTGGAGGCTAGGGTTTCAAGAGTGATCTCCAAGAGGCAAAGTGAAAATATTCTTCATTATTGAAGTTGTCTAAGGCATGTACCTCTTCTCATTTCTAAATAACTCTAAACTCATATATTTCACACTTGGATTAGTAAGTGTACATGGTGATTTTCAAATCAAATGAAAAGGGTTTTATTGCCTAATTATGAATAATAATGATTCTTCCTTAGACTTATGTTTATACATGTTATTGATGGTAGTTTCCACATGTGAATGCTTGTTGTATGTTGTCTAAAATGTGGGTCTTGAGTAACCCTAGTCTTGATGGTTTCTACCATAAAATTGGTCTTGGTAAAGGCATGTACACAAGGTGTTTATGAAAATGTCTAAGTGAGATATCTAGTCATATGATAATGATGTTTTGAACTAGAACAATGACCCAATATGTATGAATTCTTGATAAATGATACTGTAAAGATAAAATTAGCCATGTATTGTGTAATTGATGACCTTTATGGCTTAATGAATGAGAAGGGGTTTAAAGTCCCTTACATAAAAATGAACGTGAATTGTGTGTGAGACTAAGTTGTAGTATAGAATTGCTAATGAAATATGAATGACTTGTAAGGGTCTTGAGGACTATAGTTTGAATTGTATGATAAGTTTAATTAAGGCATTGGCCTATTGAAATGGTTGAGAAATGAAGGCTCCCATAAGGACCATATGGTTATGTATGATGTTGAAATGGGCTAAATGGGTTAAAGTCCTTATGTGTGGAGTGTAATGTATGTAGATGTATGGACAAAGGTTTAGAGTCCCAATGTTGACTAATGATAGTCGTGATGGCTTAAGTTTAAAGTCCCTTGCTTAATGAAATCATATGTTGTTAAAGTCTCTTGCATAATAAGATCTCATAAAGTCGAAGTACCTCGCCAAATGAATTAGGTTGGGGTTGGAGTCCGCTATTTTATATGGCATGACCTTAGAGTCCCTTACCAAGTGTATGAGAATGTGGTTAGAGTTCCTTCCTTGAACGAATGCGTGTGAGTGGTTAGAGTCCCTTACTTATATGAATATATGTAAGTGGTTAGAGTCCCTCACTTAAATGGATGTTGTAACACCCTAATTTTCTGAACCGAAATGCTACACGGTGCTCATGATCCCAAAGGACCACAGGCTAACCCATGACTGATATCTGTACCTGTATACTGCATAATATATTATAAAATATGAAAATATGAACATGAAAGGCCATAAGGTTCGAACTAAATAAATGTCTGATAACAAAATGTCTGGAAAAGGTATAACAATACCAAAATAAGCCATAAATACTGAAAATAATAAGATCTGAATATCTAATCTGACATCAAGTCTGAAAGCTTCTAACTAAACTGAATAAGGAGTTGAAGGAACATGTCTCCAACTAACTCCATCTAGCAACTCCATCTAACAATTCTGAAACTGAGTACTGATAGTATAAGTACTAAGAACTGGTAATAATGATAATATGAGTGATTGTATCTGATAATCCTGAATCTGATGGAACTATCTGAGTCCCGTACTATATCTGAGTTGACTGTATCTGACAGCCCTGATATACTAAAATCAGAAGAACTATCTGAGTTCTTTACTGAGATTGGGTGACTGTAGCTGACAGTCCTGAAATCTATAACTAAAACTGTGGGAAGTATTCATCTAACCGACATACCCCAAGCTAAGCTGACTGAGGTCCAATCTCTGCCCTGACTGGAAGGGTGTCAATACCGCGCCACTGGTAAGGACAACATGTGAGCAACCCTCATATAACAGGTAACTCTAGTGAGAACGGTAGGAACCCTCATATAACAGGTTAAGCCACCTCATCTACCCTCATATAACAGGCTACGATGTCTCAACCTATGCTGGCTACATAGTTCTGGAACTTAGGGATTGCTTCTAAGGATCTCAGTCCTAATCTAGTGGGTGAGTCCCCATCCCTAGGATCACTCGATGTTGAATCCTACTCCCATCTGAAAGACACTGAACTAAATAACTGGGCTAAACTGAATAACTGAAATGAACTGATTAGCTGAATTGATACTGATTAACTAGATTGATACTAGTAGTATTGTTTAGCGGAGCTAAACTAAGTTTACTGGATTCCGATGACTGACGGAATGTATTGAGTTCTGAGGACTGGTTGAGAGTACTGAAGTTACTGAGATTGACTTTAAATACTGAGGTTACAGATATTACTGAGTATTGAGATCACTGAGATTACTGAACTACTGAGATTACTGAGGTTACTGAGCACTGAAATTACTGAGAATACTGAACTACTGAGATCACTAAGTTTTCCTGAGTCACATGATTGACTGAATTCTACTGAATCATGGCTTGATTTTGTATATCATGAAACATGACATGGCTCTAGGCACACAACATATTTTTCGGTACGAATACCCCCAGGACTCGATGGAAGGAAACAGACGCAACATGATTGACTTGATCATAAGATTAGAGTCCACAATTCACATTGTCATAAGTAGGGGATATTATACTTCATGTATTTATTCAACATCTCAAACATGGTAGGGGAAAGCATGGATATATTTCATGTACATAATTCATATCTCTATTATCATACATGCTTCACACCACAACAATAACAACATATAAATAGCATGGAAATCCATATTGAAGGGAATAGCTAACATGAACTTGTCATTTAGATATCATGGAATCATGTAAATATGAATTTCTAGCATCCTAAGCATTTTATCAAACACCTTGCATGCATTCTTTAAGGCATAGGTGGATTTCATACTTGTATCATATCAAACCACCCAAAGTTCATGTTTTTTAGCTAACAACCACATATATTCCATGAAAACACCTTTAGATATCATCTTGAAACTTAAACAACAATCATCAACAAGTACATGCTCATATCACCACAAAAAGTTTACAAAATAACATTTAAAAGCATAATTCTTGAGCTCTATGAACGAATTGAATCCATAGATGAACACTACGCATACCTTAAAGCTTGATCTTAAAAGAGATCTAATGTTTCTGAAGGTTCCTGAAGAAATCCTTAGGCTTACCCTTGATTTTTCTTGACTAGGGTTTAACCCCTTTAGGAAAGAATGTTCTTATTCCTGATGAGATGATCTTGAGAGAAAACCCTAATCTTGTGGTTGAAAGTGTATGAGAGAGCTTTTTAAGATGTTTTAATTAAAGAGAATGGAAGATAATACGTTCCTTGAGGGTTATAAGTCGTGGGAAGTGAAGGGAAAAGACCAAAATACCCTTATAAAATAAATTCCCAGTTGCTGAAAATAATAGCTGACGACATTTGTGATAAGGCGTCAAAAATGTGGTAAGCTGTTAAAAATGTTGTCACACAGAAGCTGGATTCTGCCTAAGACTGATGAAATTTGTGACATGGCATCAAAAATATCGTCACTTAGGAGCTAGTTTCTGCCTAAGGCTGACGACCTTCATGATAGGGCATCACAAATATGGTAAGCTACCACGAATATCATCACTTAAGAGCTGGATTATGCCTAAGGCAAACGACCTTCGTAATAGGGCATCACAAATGTGGTAGGCTACCACGAATGTCGTCACACTGTTTTCAGCCTGACATGCTGGAGTAAAATAGGAATAACTCTTTGGTCCGATATCGAATTTAGGTAAAATTTGTATCGTTGGAAAGATAATTCAATTATTTATTTGTTGATAGGTCATAAGCTCAAAAATTCCAAGTATAATGAGAGATATTCTCGGTTGAAGTTGACTATACCAATATCCTTCTCAAGAATTCAATCGGTAAGGAATGTTTTGATTTGTCTGATAGCTGGAAGTTATTTGAAGCCTTAATATACATCTAAATTACTCATAAAACTATAAAAGGACCATGATGTACTATGCATGAGGTTGGTACATGGCTCTAATATTGGTTTGGATTTTTTGGGATATTACAATATCTCCCCCTTGGAAACATTCGTCCTCGAATGTTGACTGCTTGAGATGAGAGAAAAGACAACTTACACGAATATATAGCATGAATGGCTGATCATGATTTCATGGATGACATGACTAAAAACTGAGCATATTATACGGTACATGCATATCTGATGCATGGGTAGCTAATTTATGAATGTAGGACTGAGTGTTCTGATAAACTGAGTTTCTCAAACTGAGAATGCATATCTGATGCTTAACTGATAAGTTGAATCCATGCATATCTAATGCATGATTATATGACTAACATGATACATGAATACATGATTGAAAATACTGATAAGCTAACCACGTATATCTGATGCGTAAATACATGACTGAACTGACTTATGAACATGTGACTGAACATGTAATGGTAAAGATACCAAGTTTGAAATGAAAACTAAGCATGGAACTGAATACCAAGTTTGTTACTGAAATCTGAACATGAGAATGAGTAACTTCAAGGAAGGCTGTTACCTTGAACTAAAATTACCGATGAGTCTGAGATTGATTACTCAATATACATGAGCGGAGACATAAGAACATAACTGAGTTTGGAACATGATGCATAAACTGAACTGAGTCTCTAATGCGTGACATGGATAGAGTATTGTATCGTGGCTATACTGAGCACTTGAGTACATGGCTTACTGTTGAGTTTTGAAGCTAGAGGGTTGGCTCATAAGTAACACTTCCTCCAAGATAGATTCATCAAAGAAAATAACATGTTTAAATCAAAGAAGTTTGGGGGCTATAGTATATCTCCCCCTTGGGACACTATGTCCCTTGAAGAATGCTGGACTGACCTTGATGAGATATTGAGGAAGTTGAGGCGATGCACAAGGCACCTAGGTATGAAATAGTGACTGATTATCTGAGATCTGAAACTGAAGCATGATGCACAAATGCATAGACATACTGACTTATCTGACTAACTGAGTAACTGGTAACTGAATTCTGAGTATGCAAGAATAAATTGGACTTAATCTGAGTAGCTGGGCTGAGGCCATAAAGTATTATGCATATGAGAAGGGACTGACTGAGTAACATGAGGTAATTGATCATGGATTTCATGAAAGCTATATTGTCTGAAAATGCAGGACCAAGCGTATTACATGATTTGGAAACATTCCATAGATTGAGGTATTGGAATACCTATAACTGAGTAGCTGATAACTGTATTCTATGGTCAAGAAAATCTAAAACTGAACTGAATTTCTGAGCTGAATACTGATCTAAAGCTGACACTATAACTTAAGACTGTAATGGGGATCTATACTGGATCTAAATGCTGGGCCCTGATAACTGAATACTGAAACTGAGGTTTAAACTGATATTGAAGTGCTTAATTTTGAGACTGAATATTAATTACTGAGTACTGAACTGTAACTGAGATAGAAATTGAGTTGTGATAGTTGCACAATGAAGGCTGACATAAGTCAAGGATCTAAATATACATTCACACTCTGAATTTTCCCAATTTCTAAGTACTGCCTCTCGCTAGCTCCTTGCTTGCATACTAACAGGATATTCAAGCCTATCTTCGTAACTACACCTTTGTGTAAAGAAAGCATGCAACAACCTTCTCTTAACATGAATTATTCACTCCCTTATTTAAGCAACTACTTATCGCTACACTACACTGTTTTCACAAAGAGAGCTTACTGAAGGGGTTAAGTCAGGAAAATCTGAAACATGAATAGATACATAATTGAACTTGGCACTTGACTGAAGTCTGAGGGATAGAATATAAATACCATGTGTGTACCAAAAGGTCTAAATTGAGGGTATGCATGACATAGTCTGGATTTAACTGATCAGTAGGGATGTAACATGAGTCATGGAAGCTGAGTATATTATAAAACATGATATGCGTACATGAGTCATGAGCTGCATGACCTGAGTCTAGAATTTCTGAGTTCATGGAACATGATTTGTAACACTGAGTGATCTAGAACTGAACTTTCTACTGGGAACTGAAAGCACACATAATTCTATGGAATACGTGTGACCATAAGCTATATCCATGTAATATGAGACATGAAGCATGCATAGGCATTATGATGACTGAAGTACGAAGCTTTATGCTGAGATAAGGATGGGTCGGGAATTATCTTCCCTAACGACTTTTCTGTATATACTGGCACTACTTCTGGAATCTGAGAGCTTGACTTAGGTACTTGATCTACCATCTCCCCCTTGGCTTTAAGCCATCATTATTAGTCTGTGAACACTAAACTAATCTCTGAACTGAACTGTAATTATCATCACATACTTACACTTTAATCAACACATGCTCGCCTTACTAAATACATCACCTACCTCTGTTTCCTCACATACTACTAATATCACATCCACCATTATGCTTAATTTCAAGTCACTAAACTTAAATTTTCTAACTCACACTATTCAAGCCTACTGATTTATTATAGTACAACTATCCCCATGAATACATAATCTATTTAATCTGGACATCGTATCCCAACTTGTCTACTGCTAAACTCCTGGGTTCATGCTTCTAACTCTGGGTCACATGCTATCATAGGATTTTGAGAAGGGATCTGATGACATATCTAAATCTGGGTTCGAGAACGAGTTCTCATGATCATGATTAAAATCCGTACAACTTTAGAACATAACTGATGGGATACTTTCTGAGAAAGCCCTATCTTTAGGACTTAAGCTTCACTGTTTCTGTTACCTTGAAAGTAAGGTAAAGATGATATGAGGGGAGCATGATGTGAAACTACATGGGTTCCTTAGAGAACCTTGCTATAGCACGATCTGAGACATGAAAGAAGGGAAACTTTTCCTAAAACATCTCATAGCCTCCTCCACATAAGTGTGGTGCACAACACATACATGTACAAGACTCGACTAGATACGACTTTCAGACTTCCTAGGACTCTATTAAACCTTAGGCTCTGATACCAAGTTTGTAACACCCTAATTTTCTAAACCGGGATGTTACACGGTGCTCATGACCCTGAAGGACCACAAGCTAACCCATGACTGATATCTATTCCTGTATACTGAAAATATATCATAAAATGCAAAAACATGAACATGAAAGGCCATAAGGTTCGAACTGAATAAACGTCTGATAATAAAATATCTGAAAAAGGTATAACAATACCAAAACAAGTCATAAATACTGAAAATAATGAGATCTGAATATCTAATCTGACATCTAGTCAGAAAGCCTCTAATTGAACTAAATAACGAGTTAAAGGAACATATCTTCAACTAACTTCATCTAGCAACTGAATATTAAAAATAGCAATAATCATATCGTCCTCGAATAAGAAGGACTCACTGCAAACTCTGAACACTGGAATACTATTGCTAATCTGGAGCTCGTGCCTCTGAACCTATGGTGTAACATAAGAGAAAGCACCATAGCGCAAATGCGTCAGTACGTCTAAATATACCTAGTATACGAGTGAGGTAGGCTAAATGCAAAGGGTTATATGCATGAACAATGCTGACTAATATGAATATGAGAATACATACATGCATACATAACTGTAACTGAACTCGTGGAGATACTAACTACTGAGTCTGAATACTGACAACATGAGTGTACTGATACTGAGATACTGAATAGATGAATAACTATTTTTGACAGTTCAAATTATGAAGAACTGGTCTGATTGACTGTGTCTAATAGTCCTGAAATTAAGTACTGATAGTATAAGTTTTGAGAACTGGTAATAATGATAACATGAGTAACTATATCTAATAATCCTGAATCTGATGGAACTATCTGAGTCCCGTACTGTATCTGAGTTGGCTGTATCTGACAGTCCTGATATACTGAAATCTGAAGAACTATATGAGTTCTTTACTGAGACTGGGTGACTGTAGCTGACAGTCCTAAAATCTGTAACTAAAATTGTGGGAAGTATTCATCTAACCGATATGCCCCAAGCTAAGCTGACTGGGGTCCAATCTCTGCCCTTACTAGAACGGTGTCAATACCGTGCCACTGTTAAGGACAACATGTAAGCAACCCTCATATAACAGGTAACTCTAGTGAGAACGGTGAAAACCCTCATATAACAGGTTAAGCCACCTCATCTACCCTCATATAACAGGCTACGATGTCTCAACCTATACTGGCTATATAATTCTGGAACTTAGGGATTACTTCTAAGGATCTCAGTCCTAATCTAGCGGGTGAGTCCCCATCCCTAGGATCACTCGGTGTTGAATCCTACTCCCATCTGAAAGACAATGAACTAAATAACTGGGCTGAGCTGAATAACTGAACTAAACTGATTAGCTGAACTGATACTGATTAACTAGATTGATACTAGTGGTATTATTTAGCGGAGCTAAACTAAGTTTACTGGATTCCGATGACTGACGAAATGTACTGAGTTCTGAGGAATGGATGAAAGTACTGAAGTTACTGAGATTTACTTTGAATACTGAGGTTACAGATATTACTGAGTATTGAGATCACTGAGATTACTGAACTACTGAGATTACTGAGGTTACTGAGCACTGAAATTACTGAGAATACTAAACTACTGAGATTACTGAGTTTTCCTGAGTCACATGACTGACTAAATTCTACTAAATCATGGCTTAGTTTTGTATATCATAAAACATGACATGGCTTTAGGCACACAACTATATTTTTGGGTACGAATACCCCTACGACTCGATGGAAGGAAATAGACAAAACATGACTGACTTGATCATAAGATTAGAGTCCACAATTCACATTGTCATAAGTAGGGGATATTATACTTCATGTATTTATTCAACATCTCAAACATGGTAGGGGAAAGCATGGATATATTTCATGTACATAATTCATATCTCTATTATCATACATGCTTCATACCACAACAATAACAACACATAAATAGCATGGAAATCCATATTGAAGGGAATAGCTAACATGAACTTGTCATTTAGATATCATGGAATCATGTAAATATGAATTTCTAGCATCCTAAGCATTTTATCAAACACCTTGCATGTATTCTTTAAGGCATAGGTGGATTTCATACTTCCATCATATCAAACCACCCAAAGTTCGTGTTTTTTAACTAACAACCACATATATTCCATGAAAACACCTTTAGATATCATCTTGAAACTTAAACAACAATCATCAACAAGTACATGCTCATATCACCACAAAAAGTTTACAAAATAACATTTAAAAGCATGATTCTTGAGCTTTATGAACGAATTGAATCCATAGATGAACACTACGCATACCTTAAAGCTTGATCTTGAAAGAGATCTAATGTCTCTGAAGGTTCCTGAAGAAATCCTTAGGCTTTCCCTTGATTTTTCTTGACTAGGGTTTAACCCCTTTGGGAAAGAATGGTCTTGTTCCTGAGGAGATGATCTTTAGAGGAAACCCTAATCTTGTGGTTGAAAGTGTATGAGAGAGCTTTTTCAGATGTTTTAACTAAAGAGAATGGAAGACAATATGTTCCTTGAGGGTTATAAGTCGTGGGAAGTGAAGGGAAAAGACCAAAATACCCTTATAAAATAAATTCCCAGTTGCTGAAAATAATAGCTAAAGACATTGTGATAAGGCGTCAAAAATGTGGTAAGCCGTTAAAAATGTCGTCACACAGAAGCTAGATTCTGCCTAAGGCTGACGACATTTGTGACATGGCATCAAAAATGTGGTAAGCTACCATGAATGTCGTCACTTAGGATGTGGTCTCTGCCTAAGGCTGACGACCTTTGTGATAGGGCATCATAAATGCGGTAAGCTACCATGAATGTCGTCACTTAAGAGCTGGTTTCTGCCTAAGGCTAACGACCTTCGTGATAGGGCATCACAAATGTGGTAAGCTACCATGAATGTCGTCACACTGTTTCCAGCCTGACATACTGGAGTAAAATAGGAATAACTCTTTGGTCCGTTATCGGATTTAGGTGAAATTGGCATTGTTGGAAAGCTAATTCAATTATATATCTGTTGATAGGTCGTGAGCTCAAAAATTCCAAGTATAATGATAGATATGCTCGTTTGAAATTGATAATACCAATATCCTTCTCAAGAATTCAATTGGTAAGGAATATTTTGATTCGTCTGATAGCTGAGAGTTATTTGAAGCCTTAATATACATTTAAATTACTCATAAAACTATAAAAGAACCATGATATACTATGCATGAGCTTGGTATAGGGCTCTAATATTAGTTTGGATTTTTTAGGGTATTACAGATGTATATGTGGTTAGAGTCCCTTACTTGATGAAATGTGAATATGGATAAAGTCCTATGCCTAATAAGAAATGCTTGAATCTATAAGTGTGGAAGGTTGGAGTCCTCCATTGCATGTATGATGAATGATTACTTCCAAAGTGTTGATAAATCTTGCCCCCTTAATTAGCGTGTGATATGTCTATATATATATAGATAAGGTTATGAATGTAATTGAATATGATATTTTACTTATTGTGGAATGATGATGCTATTTTATCCTTCTCCTTGAGTTACTTGCTAGCGTTCCAACCGTTAATCATCTCCAGATGCTATGTCCCCGCACGACATAGGGGCCGGAGCATCATCTTCTCTTCCTGCTTAGTGATTAGGTGATCGAAGTGGTTTCTGCATTGACTACGGAGTGGTGAGCTTCCTTATTTCGAAAGGCATTCATTCTTGATCCCCTATCTTTAAACCTAGTCTTATTTTGACTGGTTTGGCTATTATTGGGGGCTTATCCCAACATATACATTTCTAAACTTCGATTTGTAGAGAGGTATTGTGGATGACTGTGGACTTGGGTATATTGGGTAGTGTGTTGATATTTATGAAATGTTTAAACATTGTTTAAGTTATGACTTATTGTATGTTTTTCGCTATCTCATTTTTGGTCGGGATTCACCCGACCCATATGGTTGATGTGATGATTGTGATGGGTTATCGGGGCGACCTCCGGTTCATGTAGGCTTGAGGTGCCCCTACGACATGGATCGATTTTGGGGCGTGTCAATAAATACTTTGAAAGGTTTTTTATTCAGATAAAATAAATATTATTATTTTATTTAAAATTAAAGAAACTCCGAATTAAAATTAATCGTGGAGGGCAAAAATTAGGTGTCAACAGTGATAGAGTATCGTAATTCATCACATTCCAAGAGGGAAATCAAGGAGTCATTCCATAGGGATAATATGCTAATAATTGTATCCTTAAACATAGGGGTAAACTCACCATATACGAATCGTTGGCCTGTATCTCATATCTAAAGATATCTAGAACCTCAACTTTAGGCCTTCCACCTACAGCTAACATATGGTTTGTATATTACTTGTATGACCATATATCTGATCGATTAGGGCATACTTTGCCCATCCATCAATCTTTTAAAGCTTATTTTCTTCAATTTTTGGTTAACACTTTAGTGTACCATGATCCTAAGTCTTTAAGTTCAAATACAACATCATTCTCTCGAGTTTCACTAAATTCGTCGACATCGAGTTAGTCGTACACTAATTCGGAGATACAAGCCCTCTAGATCCAATCACTTGTTTCCTAACTCATATTTTCCCCGTATTTATCCTTTACCTCATCAAACAAATGATTTGTAAGATTAAAAAGAGCTTAGCAAGTCAATGAATGACCGGAAAGGATAAAGTAGAATAAGGAAAAGGGCAGTAGAATAAGAGTACTCCATCCGTCCCACTTTATGTATCGCCATTTTTTATTGTCTGTCTCAAAAGAATGTCACCTTTTTTATTTGGTAACTATTTAAAGACATAATTCCACTTTTATCTTTATTGATCTCACTTAAGTAAAAATAGTAATAATATATTTTTTAATAAAAGATAATTTGATAAAAATTATTTTTTTAATTAAATTCTGTACTAGATCGAACTATCACACATGAGTATCTATGATTTATAATCTATATCTATAATATATTAAAGGTGTGAAGACCCTTAGAAAAGTGATTTAAGCTTTTTGCCATTCATTAAAAGACTCTTCTTTAGACAAAACTGTCTTTTCACTATTTTTTAATTTATTATTTAATTATTTTTTATAATATTAACTAGACTTTCTAAAATATATGAGACTCCTAAAATCTATGGTAAGAGAATTAATTAATATTTTCTTTTCAACTAGACTTTCTAAAATATATGGGACTCCTAAAATATATGGTAAGAAAATTAATTAATATTTTCTTTTCTACTTTTAATTAGAAAAATACTTCTAAAATCCTAAAATAGGACTCTATTAAAGAAATACTTCTATAAATATTGAGATGTACGTTAAACTAGAGAACAAATCGGTTTGCCTATGATTGAACTCATCTAACTTGATTCGATTGCATGTCTAGATTGGTGGATGCTTGATTTTCTAACCTTCAACTTCTTCACTATTTTTGTCATCATAATAGAATTTACCATGTGTATATATATATATATCTTCTTTGTTTTCATTCAAAATCATTCTTTAGGGTCAAAATTTTCGCTTAGACAAGAATTAATTGGATCAAAATCAAAGCTTTGTGATCACTATTATATTTTTTTATAGTTTACAGGTCGTAGATGAATGTCGGTTGGTTTTGAAAAATTTCTTGTGTAAAGGTTAGATTTATTTGTATTGTTTTGATATCTTTATTATCTTATTGTTTTATTTTAATTTACAGATGCTAAATGAATGTGAGTCGGCTTTGAAAATTTTTTTTAGGTAAAGGTTAGATTTAATTGTATTATCATAATATCTTTAATTGTATTATCATAATATCTCTATTAGTTTGTTATTTTGTGGTAGTTTACAGTTTGTAGATAAATATCGATCGACTTTGAGAATTTTTTTTGTGTAAATTTAAGTTTAATTGTATTGTTTTGATATCACTTTTATCATATTATTTTGTTGCAATTTATATGTGATAGATATATTTTGGTCGACTTTGAGGAATTTTTTTATGTAAAGATTAGGTTTAGTTGTATTATTTTGATATCTCTATTATCGTATTATTTTATTTTTGTTTACAGGTGGTAGATGAGTATTAGATGACTTTAAAATTTTTTTTGTGTGTAAAGATTAGATTTAATTGTATTATTTTGATGTATTTATCATTGTATTATTTTGTTGCAATTTATAGATGATAATGAATGTGATCGACTTTTAAAAATATTTTTGATAAAAATTAAATTTAATAAATAAATTCTTCATCTTTACATATTCAAAAGATATTAAATTTAATTATTATATTTATATTATTATTTAAATAAATATTTCATTTAATATAATATTTAAACTCAATTAAAATAAGATACAAGACTCCTACACATAAACTAGCATATTACAACAGACTATGGAAATACCCTCTCCAAAGGCCCTCCGCAAGTCAATGATTGGTCGCAAAGGGTAAAGCAGAAGAACGAAAAGGGCAGTAGAAAAACGTATAAATTAGTAAACGAGCAAAGCATCGAAATATCCTCTCCAGTGTCTTCTTTTCTTCTTCTTCTTCAGCTTTAATTTCTATCGCCCCGGGCGACCATAATAATAATCAAGGCTTCAGAAAAAAAACCCTAGATGGAACTGGAAGAATCTTCAGCTTCTGTAGATTCTCACAGCTTCAATCTGGATCGGTCTTTTGAATCTTCTTCTTCTAATACAAGTAAGCTTAACGCTCAGGCTCCTGCTTTCGTTCCTAGAACATCGTCAGAGCGCGTGTATGCCACACGTTCTGCTGCTGCGCTGCATCTGACCACCACCACTCATGTCCCTGTACAAAATCAGTACCTTTACGCTCCTCAATTGCCAGTACAGTGTCCTCCGTCGCCCTACTATGGCGGTGTTGCTCGACGATTTGTTGATCAAGAGGTTCCTACTGCTGCTGCTGATGCCGATAACTCAGCTAAGATAGGAGGCTTAACTGAAGAAGCTGCTCAAAAGATCGTTAATCAGGTATTAATGCTAGTGAATTTGTTCCATCATAAAAGACATTAGCAAATTAGTAGCTAATAATGAATTTAGATGTTGTCCTTTTAGTTTTCTATGAGGAGAAAACACTATAATAAACATTGTGTATTTAATCTGGACTATTTAGAAAATTATTCCATACAACGGAAAGTCTTAAGATAATTCTGCCATTACCAATGTTAGGGTTAAATGTAGGGCTGTGCAAAAACCGAAACGACCGATAAAAATGGTATTGGGTTATCGGGTTAACGGTTTTTTATTGATTTTATAAAAAGAATTATTGGGTAAACGGTTCGGTATCGGTTTTAGCTTATTGGGTTATAGATTAAACCGATAATCCAATAAGGATACACTAAGTTATTGTTTTATCCCTATTTATGTTATATATTTAAATCTCTTTCTTTATCTATCTCTCTATATATAGATAGATAGATATGTGTATGTATATAGATTCTATGCATTACTAATTCATAATTTAGTGATTCACAAAGTATTAATCTATTCAGGACAACAAAGGCACAATATAAAGTTCGGCTATTATCGTAATAAAAAGCTTGAAGCATTTATAGCTTCCAACAATTAGGATTCAATTTTTTTTTAAACAAACATTCAGTTCAAGTTTGAAGATTCTTGTAAACTAAAATGTATTGCGTAGATTTTGGCGGTAATTAAGATTTCATTTTTGTATGTTAGTTGTTACTATTTCTATTTTATAAGTATTTTCTTATTGGTTAAATCGAAAATCAAACTGTTAAGGACCAAAAACCGATAAACCGAAACCGATAAGAAAATATCTTATTGGTTGGTTATTGGTTTTACATATTTAAAAACCGAAAATTGATAAACCGAACCAATAACACGTAAAACCGAACCGAACCAACCGATGCACACCCCTAGTTAAATGTTAGAATTTTCTTCTTTAACATAATTTCTTGTCTAACCAAAACCTTAGCTCCAAGATCAATTTCAATGAACTTTGGAATAAAATAAAATATCCCAAATCCTAAATTAATCTGCACATAAGATATCACTAAGAATGGAGAGTTAAAAACTTGCTATAGTGACAACAAAAATAATTAATTAAATCGGAACACACATTCCAATACGTCCATACTGATGTCTTTTTTCAGTGTTAAGATATTCTATCGAATAGAAAATTGGAGATGGCATTGGCAGATAAATTTGAAGAAGTTTCAAATAAACAATCAAATTCTCTTATTTTACAAGTTCAGCTTTTGATCTATAGATAGTAAATATAGAAAAGGAGAAAAATATAAAGAATGAAGGAAATTTTGTTAATTTCGGTATTAACATGGTGCAGACGTTTCATTCTTCATGTCGATCTCATATAAGTCTTAGTGATTTGTTACTCTTCTATTTCTTAACTAATTACTTCATGTTGACAACAATTTTCACATGTCCCTCGATATATCTACACGTGATCATGCTATGGATGTCTACTCAATCACCTTTATGTTGCCAAGTCAATTTGTTTCCTTCGAACTTATACTTCACTAAGAGGTACACAAGCCCCTTAAAGCTAATGCCAACTCATAAATCAAAATGAAGAGAGAAAACTAACATTCCTACTATAATTTATTCTCACTGTTTGTCGGTACAAAATATTTTTTGGATCTATGCCGTCGCTTGGATAGAATCCACGAGAAAAGTCATCAACATAACTATCACTTTTCACAAACCAGAAGATTGAAGATTCCAGAAAACATATATAGAATGATGCATACCTTTACCATTTTTAGAAATATGGAAGTCGTTACAATAACCTGCAGATTATATTAATACAGACATTCTGTAGCTATGATCAAGATGTTTTTAAAATTGGTTATATTCTCTAACTTTTGGCAAATTACAAAACATTAGTTAAAATGAATATGAAGTTATAAACTTATTAAGCAACATAAGACAGTGAAAGACTACCAGTTTCGCTGCTTGTAAATTCATTCTCACCAGATCCAAACAATAGATCATGAATATTATATAGAACAAGCAATCGTCCATTGAATATGATACAGTTGAGTATTTCCATTAGTATAGCTTTTAAGAGATTTGGCAACCCAAAAAAGATTGAGGAGACACTCACTCTCTCTATTTTTTTTTAATTTTCTGATCATCGTGTACCATTGATAAATGTTGGTCACAAATAATTTCTTGGTTTCAGCCTTAGCATCTCCAAATCGACTAATCTTCTTCATACTATGAATTTTCTAAGCCATGTTCTCTCTAGTTTCCTTCATTTGTTTCGTTGACTTTCATTCTTCACTCTCACAGGGGGGAACGTCTAAATATTAAATAGTGAATACCTCAATTGTTCAGAAGTTACAAAAGCCATTGAATGTGTAATTATTTAGAGGATTAATGAGGTAACTTCTGGACTTTTCAACTGTAGTCTTCTCAAATTACAATATATAACCGTAAAAGAGCACCAATTTGAAAAAATGAAAATAAGAAGTGCGCGTGTAGCCCTACTACTATTAAAAAGTGTGTTTGAGTTATAAATAAGTGATGAATGTTAGTCTTGTTTATTTAATTCAATTAATAAAGAAAGAGTGCACCAGGCACCCATTTTTTTAACTAACAAAGAAAGAAACCATACCCAGAAAAAATCATCTGATGCCTGTTGTAATTTCATATATATATGGCTTATGTAATTATTTTGGAAGCCTGACATAGTGGCACAATGTGCTGACTTGTATTCACATTATTTGCGATAACATTTCTATCAGTCTATTACCCTTTAGGGTTTTTTGAGGAAACACGTGGAAAGATCAGTTTGAATGTCTCAAATTACTACGTTTTCCAAAAGATTGACCAATTTGCTCTGCACATGGACATGTAGTATTTACTGTCCATTGATAATCCATACAAGACCTTAGTAGTATATGAGGTTGAAAGGAAAAAAATTAGAAAATATAGTGATGCGGTAAAAGTAGTTAAAGAGGTGATGGATACTCAATACCAATAGATAAGAATCTTATACGTTTATTTTGCTATATAATTAGTGAAATGGATAATTTTAAACATCGTTGTGTAATCAAAACTGAGACTTTCTCCTAAACTTTTTTCTAAGAATTTAAAAATGAAACAGGTTCTACTAGCTTCTATCTTTGAATTGATTTTAGTGATTGGATTGTCAATTAAGAATGAGACACGGTAATGTTTGATTGTAGGCCATTACAAATTTATTTTCACACTCTAATAATTAATTGTCAAACGTAGGCTTGTTGTAACCTGTGTGGCTTTATCTCCATCAAATACATAAATTAATTGATGTCGAAGTTAAAAGAATTTATGTTTATTCTGAATACGTCAAAAAAATAGAACTGATAAGTCATTTTGTTTGTGATTGTAAATTGCCAGTTAAGCATATTACCTCATTGAAATTATTTAAATTCAATGAACACATACTGTTTTGGCTTAAAAAAAGCATAAAGGGTTTATAAACTTTCCATATATAAGAAAAAGACTCAATCAAACTTAAAGTTTGAACTAAATATTTAATTAATCATCGATCAAATGGGTGGCTATTCTTCCATGAATTTTTGTGTTTCATTTGTTATTAATAGACTCAATCTAACTTATAATTTGAACTGAATATTTAATTAATCATCGCTCGAATGGCTTCCCATTCTTCCATGAATTTTTTTGTTTCATTTGTTATAAACAATTAAAAACACACTGTAAAGTACCAACGAATTTTCCTGGTCTAGTTGGTAGTCGTTATAGAATGTTCACGGTAACCGTGAACATTATTTATGCAAAAAGTCAAACATTTAATTGGTTGAATATAGAAATACCACAAGTTCTCAAATAATACCACAAACATTATACATAATTGCATTTGTATCCTATACATTTCTGACTGCCTTTTGAAGTCCCAAGAAGTTCTATATAATCCATGTTTTTCATGCTGATTCTTTAATTCTATTCCTTATTAGATCCATGATGTGTGAATCAAATTCTGCGGCTATATGAATTCTAATTGACCATGTTTCTTGTTTAAATTTATCTTTGGCCAACATTAACTTTAGGAGGATCCTATTACCCCCTGGACTAATTCAAATCGTGTTTTTTGCAACCTTAGTGCCTACGTGGCACATACGTGTGCCTACATGGACCTTCAGTGTCTTGATTTACTGATGTGCCACGTAGGCACTAAGGTTGCTAAAAATACGGTTTTAATTAGTTCGGGGGTAATAGGACCCTCCTCAGCAATTTCATATATAGTTCAGGGTGGAAACGGAACATTTACTCAAATAAAAATATAAAGGGGTGAACCCATTATCCCCGAATTTTGTAGTCTTTGGTTGGTCCTAAGTTTGGCCAAAATAGATTTCTCGGTCATAAAAAAGGTTCTCTATATTTTCTATTGGCAAAGAATCTCTAATAGGGTAAAAGGACTCCTAGAAAGCATAAACCTAAGTTAAGCATATTAGCATGACTAAAATATATTCCCAACTAATTGGTATCGCCTATGTAAATCTTTTTTCTTCTATTATGCCCTATCTTTCGGTAAGTATGCATTGCAGTCAGAATTATGTAATGAAAAGAGTTATGCAATGAAACTAACACTATACCTCTAATTTCTTTTCACCAAATACTATACTTTTGTTGTATCTTGTCGATATAAGAGGAAGTTATGATGTCTGACAAGAAGTGTTCAGTGGAAAGATCAAAAACATGTCTTGATGAGTTTTATAGAAGTTTTACTGGAAACTTTTCTGTTTTAAAATAAATCCCGTGAAATTTGTAAAATTTTCAAGTGCTTGTGAAAAGCTTGATCAGAAGACGTGTGAGGATGAAATCAACGATATATTGGAATATATACTTGCAGCTTTTCAAATTTGTTTGGGATAAACCGCTGGAAGCTTGAAATAATGCTGTGAATTTTTTCAAATTTTTCGAGTACTTGTAAAGTTCTTAAACCTATGAAGTTCTCCGCTTCTCTTTTCTTTGTCAAATCAGTTAATTCAGTTGCATTCTTATTCTCCGTAGGTGGAGTTCTATTTCAGCGATCTAAATTTGGCAACGACTGAAAATTTGATAAGGCATATGATCAAGGATCCCGAGGGGTATGGTGAGTGTTCTTATTATTATTTTTTTTTTTGATAACCGTGGTATCCGGGCCAGCTTGCGCGCACCTCGACTAAATCCACGAGATACCTGCCACCTTCCACCAACAACAGGTACCAGGTAACTTTGTCCATCAAGATTAGAACAGATGGGAAGAAAACATCTAGGGGTCATTTGGTTTGAAAACAAGTTATACCGGGATTTGTTATGTTGGGATAAGTTATGATGGGATAAGTTCTACTGAGATTAGTTATGCTGGGATTATTTTTTATTGAGTGTTTGGTTTGTTGTATTCAAGGTAATATGCATGGTATAATTTTTAAAAATAAATTGATTGATTACCAAAATACCCTTCATCTTATTTAACTTTATATATATATATATATTTCCTTTTAAGCTTTAAATAGTCATTCTTATTTTTTTTTTTTAGAGAAATTAAAATATATAAATAAACATAATTTATATATTTTACAACCATTTTTAACGGTTAACTATTCAAAATTTATTTATTTATAAATATATTATAGTTAATTAAACATAATTTATGTGTGCATGAGAATATATTACGTTATATATTATGTTATATATAATTAAATTATATATAATTAAACATAATTAAACATATTAACATAATATATATATATAATTAAACATAAGAATTTACATTATGCTATAGTGGGTAGATTTTCTTATGGTTGGCCTAAGATAACAGAACTACGAGAGCAAATTCCAGTACAATGTGGTGTTAAAGAAAATTGCAAAATTGATTTCCTACGTAATCGGCATGTTCAAATTAGACTAGAGCGACTGGAGGATTTCATAAACATTTTGTCTAAGAGTTCTTATTACCTTAGTATTATACGTTATATATTACGTAATTACGTTATATATTACATAATATATTATATTCATAATTAATGAATATATTGTACGTTAATTAAACATATATATATGTATATTAGTCCCGGGATAAGTTATCCCGAATATTGTCAACCAAACATGCAATAGAAAATTTTATCCCGGGATTATTTGCTTCAACTCCTCAAAGCAAACGACCACCTAGTGTTTGTCTCTGCTGGGAATTGAACCTGAGACCTCATGGTGCTCATCCCAACTTCATTGAACCACTAGGCCACACCCGTGGGTGCAAGTGTTCTTATACCCTGCTTGACTAATCATGTTGTAATTGATAATTTGAAGCTATTATTTTTTCATGGTCTTGCTTGTTTATACTTTATGCTTTGCTATAGTACCAATATCAGTGGTTGCATCATTCAAGAAGATTAAAGCTCTATTAGCTAGTCATGCCCAGCTTGCTGAAGTTCTGCGCAGCTCAATAAATCTTGTGAGTTCTTCATCTTCTCGCTGTCCTCATATCTTTCCCTCCACCTTTGAAAAAGAATCTTATTTTGTGCTTGTGCAAAATCTTGCAACCATTTCTGTTTTGCAAATGTTTTCTTTCTGATTTTTTGTCATTTGACTTTTCTGCTTTTAGGTAGTTAGCGAAGATGGAACGAAAGTTAAACGGCAAAATCCTCTGACTGAAGCTGCCCTAGAAGAGTTGCAAGTATGTTTAATTCCTGTAGCAATAGTGGTTTACAACAAGAACAGTTTTATGAGTGTGTGAAGCATTTTGTTTTTCCATCTACTGGTTCCTGTTCATCTTTTCTGTTTGTAGGCTTTTTTCTTTTAGTATCTGGTTATCATTTGATCCGTCGTGTGTTTTCATCATCAGTCTCGCATAGTAGTTGCTGAGAATTTGCCTGAGGACCACTGCCACCAGAACCTCATGAAGATTTTTTCAGCAGTTGGAAGGTACATGGTTTGCTGTAGTTGTAATAAAGAATAGTCCTAGAAATCTGCTAACATAAAATGTCCAGCCTTTTTAAGACTCTGCATAATGAATTGTGTCAGGGTAAAAATGATACGCACCTGCCACCCTCAGCCTTCAAATGGTGGGGCTTCTTCAGCATCTAGATCAGCAAAATCAGACACCACGTTGTATAGTAACAAGGTAAACATCAGACAATTTGACACGCCAATAACTAAATTATGCATGAGTAGGATGTTTGGAAATTGCTGTCAGAATTAGAGTTAGAAACAATAATAATGAGTTGTTGAAGTTTGACTTGGGAGCTAATTTGGAGAATGTCCACTGCTAATGCAAAGGAACTTACTACATCCACAAAAAGATATGCAAAGTAACTTATGTAGAAAGTTGAAAATTTGCTACTGCTACACAAAAAAAAACACCTCTTCAGAAGAAACAACATTTTCTGTGTTATTCATATTTGTAATGCAGTTGATCATTACTAGATCTGAATTAAATATCTCAATGCAGTTGCACGTATTTGTGGAGTACGACTCTGTTGAATTGGCTGAGAAGGCAGTAAGTTGTTATTAGTGTATTGTCTTAATTACACTTTGTCATCTCTATCTCTGACATCTGTTTTCACTATGCAACCTGATTTTACAGGTTCTTGAGCTAAATGACGTGGATAACTGGCGAAATGGTCTAAAAGTCCATCTGCTTCTTAGACCCGCAGTAAGTCGTGATAATTCTGTTCCTGTCAATAAATTTGAAACCATGTCCTAAAACCGGCATTGTTTTTAACTTGTCATTTAGTTAAAAAAAAAGAATTTTAATGAATAATCAGATCAGTTTAACTTTTATAACAAAATTCCTGATATATGAAAAATTGTTCTCTCGACATCCTGACGTTAAGGTTGCGCTGGTCCATTTTTTGAATTCTAAGTAAGCTTTAGTTCTCTCCATATTCTTGAGGGTGCAACTCTTGAGGATATAGGATTTGACTCCACCATTCTGATGAGGAGGTTACGGAGCTAAACTCCACACTTTTCATGAGGGTACAGGATTTAGTTTCTGAATAGATGCAACAACAACAACAAAAAATCCGGTGTATTCCCACATAGTGAGGTCTGGGGAGGGTAAGATGTACGCAGTCCATACCTCTACCTCTAAAGAAGTAGAAAGGCTATTTCCGATAGACCCCCGGCTCGAGACATGGAGTTTCTGAATAGATGCATAGATGCATTTAGGATAAATGAAGAGTTCCAGTACTCAGGAAAAGATAGAACGTCTAGCTCTACTTATAGGCAAGTTCAGAGATAGATTGTCCTTCAGCATAACTGGGTGCTGGTATTCTGCAATTTTGATGTGCTAGGTACTTATGTACTTTGATTGAATTGTGCAGGCCAAATCTGGGCAAGCCCGAGGGAAGAAGGCTGGTCATGAAAGTGATCGGAACTTCAAAGAAGATGATGATATTGCATTAGAACTCACTGAGAAACATGATGGAGATTCCTCCCACCATGTTGACATGCAAAACAATGACGTTGCAGTAAGTGATGTTGCCATATTTTAAATAAGAAGGAAATATTTCTGTGTATTTTGGGAACTGCACCAAGATAAATTCTACTGAGACGGGTCTTCTTAAAGATACCACACTTTTGGGATACCACATTTCTTTCAGGCTGTAGTGCATGGTTCTTCAGTTTATTTCATTATGGCTTCCTTTAAATTTCACTTGGACAGGAGGGGCATGGCCGTGTTGGGAAGAAGAAAGGAAACAATCGTGGTCGTGGTAAGGTACAGGGACCTGGACAGACGCGGGGTCGGGGACGTGAAACTCCCCAGTTTCGACAAAGCTATCGTGGAGGGCGTACAGGGGCTTCCGTAACGAAAGTTAATACTGGAAGTAGTGTAGATAGTGCCCCCTCTAGTACTAGTGGTGTTAGTGTAGCAGGCCAGCCGTCTGACCAGTTAGCTGGCAAGCAATCTTCTGTGCCTCGCATGCCAGATGGCACTAGGGGATTCTCCATGGGTCGAGGAAAACCAGTTGCTGTGAGAAGTGAGTGACGATGTTCTAGTTTTGTGAAAAGGGTTCTCTATTCATGCAAGCATTTCCCAAGTATAGAAGGGGCAATGTTTCTTCTTTCTTTGCAGTATTGATGGCAGGGTTTTGAAGACTCTTGTCGATCCAGTGAAGATGATACACCGATTAATTTAGCAGCAAGAGTCAGAGTCAAGAAGTTATCTGTTCTGTTAAACCAAAAAGTCTGCTGTGATTTTGTTTTGGAACCACTGAACCTGAGATTAACATAAAGCAACACAAAATTGGTAGAAGATTTCCTTAATCTGAGCGTCTCTCTACACCGATGTGGGCTGGATAATATACTGTGTAAACAAATGAAAGTGTTTTGATTTAATTGGTTTTTATAATTCTTCAATATCAAAGGAGAACGATATATGCCCCTTCCAGGCAGGGGTGTGCAAAGTCCAGATTAACCGATGAATCGAATTGAAAAAATCGTTATTGATTTATTGGTGTTGGGTTATTGGGTTAATGATTTTTACACGGTTTTAGAGATTTCTTTCTTGGGATATCGATTTGGTTTTTGGTTTTAAGATTTAGTTAATGGTTAAATCGATAATTCTATAAGATTATATTAAAATCATTGTTTTATCTCAATTTATATTATAGTGACTTTATATTTTAAATACCCTATTGTTTGTTTACATTTTATAGTTGTTTTAGTGTTGCTTTTTTCTTTATAAACTTGTTGGCTTGTTGGGTTTTCACTCATTAGTTAATATAAAGGGAAAAGGATATCTATTAACACTTCTTAAAACAAATAGCACAAGCTCGAAAAACTTTTCAAAAAGTGGTCAGTCGGATATACTATTTTCGCTTTATAGCTATTTCTAAATTTGGGTCATTTTGGCCTACGTAGTCCATATACAATACTGATACAGTATTTAACTTGGACAATTTAACCCTTTTAAAAATATTTTAATTTTTTTTTGTTATAAATTTTTTAACTAATCAAATATTCTTTTTTTTTTTATTGTTTGGAAATAATAATTAAATTATATAAAAACGATATAATTGTTAAATAAAATATGTATCTATATAAGATATATGTATATAAATTGTATAGTTCTATTAAATATGTATATGTATAAAATATATATAGAAAGTGTATGAAAATTATATAATTATTGTATAAAACGTGTAAAAAAGAAATACAGTTATTGTATAAATTGTGTATCAAGACTGTATAATTTTCGTATAGAATGTTTATATGTATAAGATATATATAGAAACTGTATAGAAGGTGTGTAGAAACGGTATAGAACAAGCCAGTAAATTGAAATGGCTAGAAAGTGGAATTTAAATTTCATGACCATTTTCATGGAAATAGTTTAATTTGAAGTGCCGTTTCTGTCCTCCCCCCTAATATAAACTATAAACCTATATTCATTTTCTTTTTAGAGAGATTGCTACTCAAGTTTGCTAGTTAATCAAAATGTGAAATAGTCTCGTGGACCCTTGTACTTGTCCTGATTTGTAAAGTAGACACTTCTACTTACACTTTTGTCATCTGGACCCTTTAACCCATTAAAAATAAATTTTAAAACTCTTTTGGGGTCTATTAATTCGAACGTGCTGCACAAACGCGGACACATTATTAAAAATTTAAAAAATAATTGACACTTATGAAATTACGTGTACAACGTATAAAAAGTTAGAGGCACCTATTATTTTAGGCATTTCAGACCCTTCTACCTTCGCCCCTCCGTTCCAATTTTCAAATTTCACTAAGTTGATCGATTTTGCTCGATTCTTATTGACGATTGTTGCAATCAATCTAAGTTTTTTAATTTTTGTGCTGGTTCTAGGATTTTCGAGTTTGTTTCAAGGTTTTGTTTAAGTTAATGGAGTCCGTTTTGAGGTTTTAGGTTTTTTCTCGATTCATAAATTTTTTCTTCAAATTTTTTGTGGGTTTTGCTCTGTTTTTTTCCCAATGGTATTGTAGGTACTATATGTAGTAGTGATATGCCTTCAATGACATATTTTGTGATTTTGATTAGAATTTAGGATTTTTTCGTAAAATCACTATTGTGGCTGATATTTTTGGAGTTTTTGTAATTTTTCATGTTTAATGCTCTTGTTAGACTTATATATAGCAGTTTTGTGCCTTCAATGACATGTTTTATTATTTCGATTAGATTCTATTTTTTTTTCTTTTGGGTAAAATCACAATTGGGACTAAAAATTTTAGGGACTTTGGTTTATTTTGTATCTAATGCTCCAATTAAACGTATATGTTGTAGTTTTATGCCTTCAATGACATACTTTGTGATTTATATTAGATTCTAGTTTTTTTTTTGGTAAATCAGAACTGTTTTTTTTTTCATTTATTTTTTCTTTAAAAATTAGGGATTTCTGCATAATTGACTAATTATATATGTTATCTTGTCATTTTAAAGGCTTTGTAACTAAATGGATACAATAGTAACACTTCAATTCAACTATGGGGCTGTTTTTTGTCAGACCCTGATCAAAGGTGATAAAATTTGCATGTCACGATCCAAACCAGGTCCTAGTCGTGACGGGTATCACAAGTCCACCGAGGACTGGAGACCACTCTCTTAGCCCAGCCAAACGAAAACATAACACACTTAACAACGACTGAATTCCGAACATATAATAAGATAGAGTAAATAAAAACTCAAAGACTATGTAATGTCAGCCAACAATACCCAATCACAGCAATATCTACAAAGCCTATAACAAAATTGAAAATCAACCTAAGTCAGGACATGCCCCCGACTCTGACAATGACAATGATAATGTTAATGTTAATGTGAACTTTTCAATTCTAGTCTATGAAAGGAAACTGATAAAATGATCAAGTCTTTTGGAGAATGAAAGCTCACCACTTCACCACTAATGACCGACGAACCGAGTCGATCCACCTAACAATGTGTAGGAAAAGCAGAAGTATCTCCTGTGCCTGCATCACGTCGGGATACAACGTTCGAAAATGGTTAATGGGTTGAGAACTAACATGTAACTCAGGGATAGGGGATAAAATAATGCCAAGTCAAATCCAATTCAAAAGCACAAGAACATTATCTTATACATATATAAATAATATGCCGCGATAGGGAACAAGGCTCAACATGAAGTAAAATATTATTCTGGACTATGTCGCTCAATCATCATAAACAGGCAACCACAGACGGTATAGATTCAGCTTCCCCTGCTGAAAGAGCCCCAACGTGTGTTAGCCGCACGAACCGGGGGTATCAAGGAAATTAGGAAATGCCCAGACCCCATATCAGTCCAAGATACAAATATATCAATAGTGTGAACCATGCACACAGGTCATTAAGACCAAACCTCATGTCGGCAAACAAGAGTTTTCAGTATAAGTCATCCAAGACCCATACCTTCACGACTTAGATACATAACCCCCATTAAGCCCAATTTAAAACAATTTTCACATAACCAATTTATTAACCAATGAATCAACCTCAAGGCACATAATGGGTATTGTCATACCCTTACACTTTCAAGATTATCTCTAACCATAACAATCACATTAACTTGGGGGGAATACCTCAACCCCCTTTGTTCATTAAATCAAATCGTGGCAAATAAGGCCTTCAAAATCCATGTTCATTATTTAAACATTTATGCAATACAATAACATAGGTGAGTAAGTCAAACCAAGTGATAATTTCACAATTCAAAATTATTTACACAAGTGGGCTGAGGGAACACAATTATTCAAAACCAATTCCAATTTCAGAACATCAATTTAGGGAAATACCTCAACCGCCATTTTAATTCCCACACCCATGCACCCCATTAGTTCAAAATGTTCAATTAAAACCATGAACAACTCATAAAAATTATGGGAAAGTAATTCAAAGATCAATCATTCCAAAACCCTCAACTACATCAAAACCCACATTCAAAGCCATACAATTAAACTATGTAAAACACATGATTTTCATAGAGTAATAATTGGGGAAGAGTAACATGCCTAAAATACCAAATTTTATGGAGAGAAATCAACCCTTGAGCCCTTAGATGACCAGCTTCTTAAAAACCCTAAGTATCTTGACCTTGGAGAGTTTTGAGAGAAGGGAGTGCATTTTGATTGTGTTATGAATGAGAAATAATACCTTTGAGTGCTTTATGGACGTGGGGGTCTAAGTAAAGGAAAATGGGAATTGGCCAGAATGCCCTTAATAAAAAGACTGAAAATTGGCCGCCCAGTCGCTATGAGTGACCTTATGACTCGTAAGGTCACCTTACGACTTGTAAGGTCCCATTCGTTATCAGGACAGTGTCCATGATCACCAACACAGACTTGGCTATGAGTCATATCATATGACTCGTACTCAGTTATTTCGACTCGCATGGTCCAACCGTTGTCAAAGCAGAAATAATTGTGCATCACACTGGTTAGGCTATGTAAGACCCCATATGACTCATTTTGAGTCTTTACGACTCAATTCCCTAGTCATACCCATAGCAGAATCTCCAGGCTAATATACTAACCAGGCTGGGATTAGGTACTTAAGACCTACTAAGACTCCCTACGACCGTATAGAGAGTCGTTTGGGTAATGAGGATAAAATTTCAGAATTTTTTAAGGACGAAGAATCGGGGGTGTGGCACTGTAGAAAGACAAAAATCAAAGTTAAGAATAAACATTATGGTGATTTCATGAAAGAGTTTGCTAGGTCGTATGATTATGCTGAACATTTAAAGATCACTAATCCTGGTACCACTCTATCTATTAGACATCCAAGAATACAATTCCATGAAAAGAGGTGTTTATGGGCATTTACATTTGTCTTGGGGCCTTATAAATTGGATGCAAAGAGGGCTGTAGAAGAATAATTGGTTTATATGGTGCCTTTCTCAAGGTTATATGTAAAGGTATCTTGTTATCTTGTATTTCCAAAAATGGAAATAATCAAATGTATCCTGTAGCATGGGCAGTAGTAGATAAATAAACCAAGGACACATGGTCATGGTTTCTTAGGTGCATTACCATGATTTGGAACTTACAGAAAATAAAGGTGAAGGATTGACAGTGATGTCTGATATGCAGAAGGTATGATGTTTCACATTTTTTAGTTATATTTTTTTCCAGTTTGCTACAGTAATTAATGTTTAACTACTATTTTACATGGTTTGATACGGTCTTTATTTGGCACTTACTGTCAAATACTGAGCATCGATGATATGCTAGACATCTATGGGCTAACTAAAAATAGGTTTGGAAAGGTGAAGAAAGGAGGAAAACAAATGCTGTCAAGTTACAAGGGCATCATTTGAAGTGTATTTGCAACTAAAACTTAATGAAATGAGTGAGTTGGATGATGGAATTATGGAAGATTTGCTCAAGTACAACAAAGAGGCATGGTGTAGGGCTTTTTTAAAGACTATAGAAGGTGTGATGTGGTTGAGAACAACACATGTGGGACTTTCAACAATTGGATTCTAGGTGCTAGGTTCAAAATAATTAACACTATGTGTAACACCCTGCATTTTTGGGCTAGAATTCAAATCATCATTCGTACGTGTATAAGCTCAAAACCAATTATTCCCATGTGAATGTAAGTTTCATCATCATTATCCTAGTGTGTGAAGTGATATAGAGGTGAAAAAATATTCATAGGAAACACTTACAGAAAAAAATTAGCTAAGAGCTTTTAATTCAACCAAATTTTGGTATTCAATCCTACAAGGGTCAACTTTAAATGTGTATAACTTTTGAAATATGTGAAATTTTTCATATCAAGAACCACCAAATTATATATAATTGATTCCTCTTTCTAACTCATCCGATTTCTCCTTAATTCGACACCCGAATGAAAAGTTATGAGTATTTTCGCAAGAAATAGTAAGGGACTACGATAGCTCTATGATGCGGACCTTAGGTTCTACGTTATCTTCCATGATGTGGAGGATATGTTTTCTGCATTCGTAAGTACAAGCCTAAGGGGCATTTTGGTTATTCCCCCTTGCCCCAAGCACCCAAGTGACAGATTAAAGCCCCAAAAAGGGCATTATTTACCCACTTTTCATCGGTTAACACTTACGTAAATCCTTACCCTCTTCCAAAGAATAATAAATTCAAGATTTCTTCCCCAAGGATTCAAGAATTCAAGTTCCAATTTCAAGTTTCCTTTAAGAATTCATCCAAGTGAGGTATGTGGGGTATTCATCAATGACTTCCTTTCACCCATTGAGCCCCATTGAGCCCCAAAACCCTCTTTTGGTTTAAAAGTATGAATTTTATTCTATTTTATGAAGTTATCTATGTAAATTATGAATTTAATCCGTTTATTTCTTAGTAAATTAAATTCAAGCCATGTCAACATGTGTTCCTATGTGAATTAAGATATTTCATGTTTTAAATTTCAATTTCCATGTCACATTCCATTGATTTCATGTTAAATCATCAAATGAACTAAACCATATGTAAATGTTATCATCTTAAGTTTAAAGCATTCCTATGTTCAAGTTATGTAAATTTATCAGGTTATTGAAATGTCTAATGTTTTGGGTCTGTGAATTATGACATTATGTCACTGTTTTAAGTGTTGTTAATGGATTTTGTATTCATTCAGTGCTGGCGGGTTATGAACACCCGATACCTACGTGTTTACTTACGTGTCAGACATTTCAAGTAATGAGTCAGCCAACTCATGATATTTATTGTTATACTTAGTTTAATATGATCATGATGAGCACTATCGATTTGCATATTCATGGTTACTTCAGATTATGCATGCACTATATTTTCAGAATATCTTATATGAGCAAATCAGTTATTAGTGCATGTACCAGTTAGTATTTCAATGTCTTTCAGTTAGGAGTATGATTTAGCATAGAGTGAACCCAGGGATGGGGGCTCACCTGCCAGTAGAGGGTGTGACCTTTAGTAGCAGTCCCTGAGTTCCAAAACTATGTAGCCAGCGTAGGTATGAGAGGTCTTCATGCCAGTAGAGGGTTGACACTCTTTTAGGGGCACCTGCTAGTGTAGGGTGACTCCCTAGTCCTTCGGGACATCAGACTTATGGATTTACATCGTCAGTTGGTATTAGTACCCGTGGCAAGGTACTGACACCCTTTCAACTGGAGTTATAAACTGGACCTTGATTAGCTCAGATTGGGGAATGTCGGTTACATGATAGCTTCCACAATTTTAGTCAGTACTCAGTCTATCTCAGTTCAGGTTTTCTTGACAAAGTAGTCAGATTTCAATATCCATTCAATCAGTTTTACAGATTATTTTAGTACATATTTTACTTAGTCTTGCATTCTCTGTTTTACATGTTCATGTTCTCATGCCCAGTATCTGTACATGATTCTCAGTTTAGTTTTACAACATGTTTAGCTTTACATAAGATTTACATATAGTATTCATGTTTCTTCCATTTCCCAGTTTATAGAATTTTTTTTGGCTAAGACTTACAGTTCATGTATACCCATGTTTTAAATGTATGTTTTAGCAACTAACTTATGTCCTCAGTTTTAAAGCATGTTTTAAATATTTCCATGATTTAGTGCATGTCCCGATATACTTAGTATATTCCAAATTACTGACCACATATATATATTTGTGGCTAAATTCCTTCATGATGTAGGTACCAAATATAGTTCATATACCAGGGTCAGACAACTCTCAGTATTCAGCCAACAGGTGATGAGTTCTCTTATTTCGAGAACTCCAGTCATTTGTAGTTCATGTACTGTATTGTTATTATTCTTTATGTATTGATTAGTAGTAGTTGGAGACATGTACCAACTACCCATAGTCAGTATGTAGAGGCTTCATAGTCAGTCAGATTCATGATATGTAGTTCAAGTTCTTTCTTCAGATTTATCATGTTGTAAACTTTTTCAGTATTACATTCATTCATATTTTCTCATGATTATGCTTCTGCTCAGCAAATCTAACTTGTATTTACATTTTAAATCAGTTACTCAAATAGTATGCCAGCACATGGGTTAGCTTGGGATCACTTGTGGTAAGCACTATGTTACGACTAGGGGGTAGCCTCGGGTCGTGACACTATGTTGGAGGAGCAAAGTCATGGAAAGGATAAATCGAATGAGAGAGTTTTCAGAAAGATAGATCAGTGATGTATCACTAATGCCTATGAAAGTTCTTATAGAGAATGGTGAGTACACAACCAAGTGCTGTGAGGTTTAATAGTGATATTGAATTTGAGATTGGTGATCCACCAGATACACATGTTGTTAATGTGAAGATGAAGCAATGTAGTTGTAGGTCATGGAAACTAAAGGGAATTCCTTGTGCACATGCAATTGTTACAATGCATTATAAGGAATGTGATGGGTTAGGGTAGGTTGCTCCTCAACTCAGGGACCTGTTCCTAGATGCACTCACTCCTCAAGAAATAGGAGACATAAAAAGCAAAAAATGCAGGAATAAAGTAAAATAAAGGACACAAGATTTTTACATGGAAACTCCTTTCTCAAGGAAGAAAAACTACGACCTGTCTCTAGGATTTCTAAGCTCCACTATACTCAAGAAAATTATTGAATACAAACTCCAAGGGTTAACATCCTAATCCTTTGTTTCCTAGCAACAATTCTATTACAAGAAAACACAAGCAGTAACTCTACTACTTCCACCTCCAGCTAACTCTAACTAGACACCACAAGCTAACTCTGACTTCAATATTACCTAACTCTAGATGATTACAAAGAGAGTGTTTGCACCTCAACACCCACTACAATCACAAACTAATATAGGAAAACATTTATGAACAATATTACAAAGACTCAACTACAACAAGGAAATAAAGATACAACTCGATAAACAATAGGTTTCCTATTACAATTGCAACCTTTAATTCTCCACTTTAGAAAGATATTTAGTTGTGAGAATATAAAAGTGTTAGTTTTCTTGTTGAGAAAGATGAGCAATATATATTATGACATAAGAAAACCTAGGAGAGATCCCATTGGTTGAGACAAAAAGGTGGCAACAACTTTTCACCAACTTTGTACTTTGTGTCAGCTGTAACAGTTGACTATGATAACGATCGGTGAGCCCAACCTGTTTCCTAATTCGTAGAAGCTTTGCCATTACAAAAACTCCAAGAAACAGGTCCCAAACTATGAATTTATCAATTATCAAAACTAAGGACTTAATAATTTCCCCCTTTTTGATGATGACAAACCCATACAAGTAATTCAACATACTTAGCATCTTCTGCACAACACAACCTACACCTCAGAAACACAACATAAGACATAAGGACATATGCCAGACCCATTTTCCTAACCGATTCTCCCTATCACTGATACCTATAAGTGTATAGGCATACTATACTTTATCCCTCCTATCACTAAGAATTAAGCTCTCCATGAATGAGAGTACCTTTATCTTGATCAATACAACCTCAATTATACTCTACACCCCTAATCACTACCACACAAAAACAAGACACCACCACATCACACAGAAACTTTTCCCTTTTGGCCTAATCAAAGAGGTCAGGCAGGAAACCAAGTGCAGATAGAATATCTAACCTAGATAGCTGTCCGCTAAATCATAACCATAAAAGGAAGAAGGAGAAGAGTAGTAAGTATTTAACTAGGACTCATCAGTCCTATCCTTTACCTGTTTCTCTCAAAAGGTTCTCTACCAAGTACTTTAGTGAAAATGTCAGCAATCTGATCATCAGTGCTACAGAAAATCATCTTGATCAACCCCTTTTTAATATTATCTCTCAAGAAGTGATGTCTAACATCAATGTGCTTTGTTATTTTATGCTGACTTAGATTTTTTGCCAAATTAACTACACTAGTGTTGTCACAGTATAATAGAACACAATATGATAGGATGCCAAAGTCTTCAAGCTATTGCTTGATCCATAGAAGTTAAGCATAACCTGATGCAACTATAACTTATTCAGCTTCATCTATGGAAAGAGCCATTGAATTCTATTTCTTGGTACCTCATGAAATCAAGGATGATCCCAGGAAATGATTCATTCTTGAAGTACTTTTTCTATCCACTATGAACCCAACATAGTCAACATCAACATATCAAGTCAAGTAAAAAAGAGTCACTAGCTGGGTAAAAGAGAACCAAATTAGGAGTTCCTTTGAGATATCTCATGATCTGCTTGGCTTCCTTCAAATAAGATTCATTTGGACTTACTTAGAGTCTAGCACACATTCCAACACTAAAAACAATATCAGTTCTGCTAGCAGTTAGGTAGAGAAGATAACCAATGATCCCTCTATACATTATTTTATTTACAGAGGGACCAGGTTCATCCATATCCAGTTTGGGAAAAGTGCTTATGGGAGTGTCAATAGGCTTTGCATCCTCCATATGAAATCTCTTAAGCAGTTCTTAAATATACTTTTGTTGGCATATAGTTGTTCCAGATGCACCTTGCTTAATCTATAAGCTAATAAAGAAGTTTAATTCTCCCATCATGATAATTTCAAATTCACTGCTCATTAGTCTAGCAAACTCATAAAAAAAGAGCTGGTGGTGGCTCCAAATATGATATTGTAATACCCCAAACTTTTTCTAGCTTAAATTCATTCCTAGAATGCTAAAAGATATCTTCCAAAATGAATAATTTTATTTCATATAGAATTTTTTATAGTTTAACTTTTTATTGTGTGGGAAATTAAATAAGCTTTCCATTGATACCAAATTCGCCCAAAATTCGACACTCGGTGAAGGTGTTAAAGCATTTTTAAGTTGATAGCATGCCAACTGGACAATCACCGTGTTGCAGTGAAGGAAAATTTCATAATTATCACTTTCCAGTGGACACCGCGATGTTCGCACATCACGAAGAGGTCCAAATTCCTATTTGTCAATTTCCAGTGGACCTCTGTGATATTGGCGCATCGTAGAGAGGTCTATTTTCCCAATTGTTGAACTCTAGTAGCCCAACACGATAGTGGTGCATTGCACCGAAGGCCAAAAAGAATTTCTATAGGGCACCGTAATGGTGGCACGTTACGTTGAAGTTCCAGGTCTCAAGTATCAAAATACAGTGGGACAACACGATAGCTCCGCATCGCAGAGGACCCCAATTTCCTATTCTTCAGTTTCCAATGAGCCATCGTGATAGTGGCGCATTGTGGTGGCCCATTAAATCGGGACCCAGTTGCGATTTTTTTCAGTTTCGTTCAAAAGTCAAAAAGGGTATTTTGACTTTTTCCCAGCCCCCAATTCCATATAAAAACAAGTTTTAGGTCTATTACAAGCATCTTATAATATATTTCTCAAGATTTCTCTTAACCAAAAATCCTAAGCTTCAACAATCAACCTCAAGAATCCTAAGATTCCACCATCCTTTTTCCAAATTAATTCAAGATTCAAGATTCCCAACATAAGAATTCCAAGAACCATTATTCAAGAGCTTAAATAGAGTCTCAAAAGCAAGGTTGTTCATCTAGTTCATCATCCAAGGTATATGGGGTTTGAACAAGAACAAATATTTTGTTCTTGTGCCCCAAAACTTGAATTTTATTAAAGATTTCATGATTTACATGTTGGGGTTTATACCCGAAGCATCTTGTTTTAAGTTTATGAAGATATAAGTGATTTAAAACTTGAATTACATGTTTATCCTAGCTATTTATGCTTTGAATTGAGGATTTATATTATGAATTGAATATCCCTATTGTGAATTGATGTTTTCAAGTGTTTCTAAGATAATTGTTGAGAATTTAGCTTCATTATGAAATTGTGATCATTTAAGTACATATGCTTTAAACCCAAGCATGAGTTTTGATATTTCATGAAGAGTATATTATTAGCATACTTTATCAAACAAGCATAAAGATTTTAAAGAAAGATTGATCTTCCGAACCTAAGCTAAGATAAGAATCCACATTATTTATGGTTTAAAGAAAAGAGAAGTGTAATTAGTTTTAATTATGAACTCTTATGGTATTTCAAGGCGGATTTCCAAAAAGTTTTGAGTAATAAGTATGAGAGTAGTATTTAGCACCGAGTTGGGTATGATTTTAAGGTCTCATGCCCCAGAACTATGAGCCATCGTAGGTTTCAAATGCCCATAGTGGGATAATATAGTGATCACTTAATTTAAGGTTCAATTTTTATATCAAGGGTAGAACAACTCTCCCCAATGTGGGCAAGACATTGGACTGCATGTCAGCTCACATGGGTTATAACGGTTAGAAGAAACTCCCTGAGTCCCAAAGTCCTCAAGTCCCAAAATTCCAAGATTTTCAAAGCTCCCAAAGCTTTTAAGTTTCAAAAGAAAAGAATGATAGAAAAACTTTTATAAGATTAAGTGTTATGACTCACTAGATTTACAAGTATAATTTGTTATACATGATTTTATATTTGGATATTTTAGATAATCAAGCTTATGTGAGTCATATACTTCCACATGCATTTACTTTCAAATTATGATGATGTTTACTCTATTACATTGCACCCCCATATACTCAGTACATCCTCAACGTGCTGATCCACATATATGTCTATGTGCTACATTGTCTTATATTGTAGGTTTAGGTGCTCATATGAGCAGCGTGAGTAGTTTGACCATCTCTATCTATGCTCCTACAGTAAGTGTGTCCTCATGATTCAAGGACCTACTTATTCAGATCTCCAATTTTAATAGTAATTGAGTTAGCATTTTTAGTTTAGCTCAAGGCAGTTGGGGGTCTGTCCCAATGGCTCTCTAGTTCTTTAGTAGTAAAGGCTTGTCATACTATGAGTTTAATCACAAACTTTCAGCATTTGTTATTCAGATAGTATCTACAGTTTATTCAGTTCAATTTTTGGAATAATACAACATTATTTCTTAATTAGATTTTCTTAAAGTAAGGTTCAGATCTAGTAACAGCTCAAAGGGTTAGCTTAGGGATACTCATAGCCTTGAGCACTGTATGGTGTCTCGGGATTAGATTTCAGGGTGTTACAAACTTTGTATTAGAGTCTAAGGTTTAAAGAGTCCTAGGGAGTTAGACAAGCCATGTTACGTAGAGTCTTGATCATGTGTAACACCCCAGGAAATTTTTCGTTAAAATTTTGTGTGTAAACGTGTTAGGTTCTATCTTCTAGAATAAATTATAAATTTTCCATGCATAATGTCTTAGATTATGACCAACCATTGCGTATAGTATCGAATAAGATTTCCAACGATATGTGGATCATCCATAACGAACACCCGATCGATGAGTTATGAACATTCCGATCGAACCGTGAATAGTAGTGAACAGTAAAACGTGCAAGAAAAAGTACTGAGGCCTGGCGTATTTTTGGTCCAACTTTAAATGATCATAAGTCCTTGTACATAATGATCTGGATGATCTACTATATATCAACGGAAAGCTCTGCGAGTCCTCTTTCCTATGGAATTAGTTTTATCCAATTTGTCTATTGAAGCAAAAAGTTATGGTCGATCTACTTCAGCCTATCAAAAGCAAATTTTTGGGTCAAATTCAAACGATCATAACTCCTCGTACACAATGATCTGGGTACTATATATCAACAGAAATATATGAGCGTCCTCTTTCTAATGAAATTGGTTTCATCCAATTTAAATATCGGAGTAAAACGTTATGGTTGATCTACTTCAGACTATCAAAACAGTCCATGAAAGGATAGATTCGAGAATTATTTGATTTTTAGGGGCGTTTTAGTCATTCCTGCTCACCCAAAATTCGTTCAAACCCTATATTAAAGCCTATTAGAAGCATTATATGTTATATTTCATTAAATTCCCTCAAAAAGAAAATCCTAAGCTCCTACATCCAACTTCAAGAACCTCCAAAGTTTACCATTAATTCTGTAAATTTATTCAAGATTCCAAGTTCCTAGTTCAAGAACTCCAAGAACCATCATTCAAAGGCACGATTAACATCTCAAAAATACGTATCGATCTAAAGTTCATCATTCAAGGTATGTGGGATTTTTCAACAAGAACTCTCTTTCGTTCTTGTTCTCAAAAGTAATTTTCTTTACAAAGGCATGATTTTTATTTGATTTTTATGAATTTGAAGCATGAACCCATATCTTATGATGATTATTATGAAATCTTGATGTTTATGATTTTGAAAGATGAATTTACATGTGTGGAGATATAAAGCATGAATCTTGAATGATATTTATCATGATTTTGATATTCGGGTCGTGAATCCACATTGGAATTTTTTTTTAGAAAGTGTGTGTTATAAGCACGTTGATGTTGAATATTTGAGATATTTTGAATGATTTGACCTTTTGGTCTTAATGGAGTTGTTTTGAACTCGAGTGTGAAAGAAATCCACAACGTGGTTGATTTTAATAGATGGAAAACATGATGGATCCCGATGTATATTTATATATTACTGAAATTGTTTTGTTGTGGATTGTCTTTAAAATAATCTGAGCTAAGTCTGGGAGAAATATTTAGCACCGAGTGGGAGGTATAAAGCGACCTTACGTCCCTAGAACTACGTGCCCCCATAGGAGTGAACCTGAGACTAATTTATATAGTGATCACTAGTTTATGTGGATTTGATGTCGATAGTCCTACTCCGATGGAATGGATAAGATGGCTCTCCCCAATGTGGGTTGTACGTTGGACTCCATGTAGCTCACATGGTTTATGTTGGTTATAGGATCTCCCAGTGTATGTGTGTTTCCTTGTATCTATGGTGAATGGTGAAGTGATTTGAAAGTGGAATTGTGAAAGTTATTCTTTTGAAAGATTTGATATTCTTGGTGAACTAAAAGTGATTGACAAATTATATGATGACTCACATGTGTTATTGTACTTATTTCATCCTCTCATGATTATGATGATTTTCTTCGGGCTATGTGAGTCTTTCATACATCCTGCATATTTCTTATAAATATTTATGATGATGATGTTTATACAGCTGTATACACCCCCATATACTCAGTTTCTTTCCATGGTACTGACCCATAT